>NC_056748.1:938802901-939007901 GCF_019279795.1 Protopterus annectens
ATTAAATCAGCTATTTTTTTAGCAAAAAATCTTGATGTACATGCAGAAAGTAGAAAATGTGAACATGAGGGTATGGTACTTGAGGTTTTCGAAGGTCACAGATTATAAACTTGACAATCAATCAGTCATGTGTTCCCGTCTTGTTGGTCCCATGGAGCATGAGTTTTTAAATTAATTTATGGCAGCAGGTTCTATAGTTATGTCAGGGATTTTTTCTTGTATTTTAGCAGTCTGACGTACATCTTTGCTTACTTTGGAGTTTGTACAGAATTTTTCTACAGTTGCACATACCGTGTCCTATGGCTAGGTGATTACCTCATTGCTTATCGATAACATGTTACATTCATTACAATATTATTTATTCCAACCTTTGAAATTAAGCCACGTTCTTAGTTTGATCTACAAGATTTGATAAATAATTTTTCTACTTTATTAATCTAGACTTGTTTTTATGACTAAGGGTAATTTGTGAACACTAATTACCTTTGTTCTGTTGTACATCTTATTAATTCTCTGAATCCAGCAGTGTCTCCAGTTTTCTATTTACCTGTATACATTTAGGCCTTATCTATACTTATTTATGAATATGGAAGTTAACAACATCATAGAACTCACTAATAGTATCCTGAGCTGGTTGGTTTGGTTTCTCAGGAGAGTGCCATATTCTGTTTTTAAGTAAGTCATTTACTGAAGGATAGTTTAAATTGGTAGTTCAAGAAGGTGTGTTGTATTTTATTTTTCTCCTAGGTTGAAAGTGATGGTAGCTTGGTTTGTGGTTATTATTGAGTGTATAACCATAGTTTGGTATCGGGAAGATTCTAGGTTTGCCCATATATCTAAAGTGCCACTCTTGGTCACATTTCGTACTGTTAGTTCCTAATTCATTTTATTAACAAAATGAATTACCACATAGGTGGCAGAACACTAAACACCGAAAGTGTGATGAGAGACTTAGGGACACAGGTGGACAGGTAACCACATCACCACAACAGTCAGGAAATCCTTCTATGTGGCACACCTCATCACTAAGGGATTTTTATCCAGAAAAAAGGAGGTTATTGTTCCACTGTACTCATCCCTCCTAGACCCATTATAGAGTACAATGCCCCGTTTGGTATGTACCTCACAAGACATCTGCAACAGCTGGAAAGGCCACAGAAATACCTCACTAAAAGAATCACAGGCCTAAAGCAGATGCCCTATGCTGACAGTCTAAAAAAAAACTCCACCTATACTCTGTGGCATATCGTCTACTCAGAGGTGATCTCTGCTTAACATACAAGGCTATGTCATATCCTGAGCTGTTGGACATGCTCCACTTAAAGAAATCCCAATCCCTCAGAGCTCCAGGGATCTAAACCTGTCATCACAATGAACAAAACATGCTGGAGGGATAGGTTCCTGACCCAGAGACTCCCCATACTGTGGAATAGACTGCCCATACATGTCAAGCAGAGCGCCTCCTTGGCCCTCTTCAAAAGGAACCTTGACAGTTGGATGGGAGATAGGAAATTCACCTCGGGGATCACATCAGTCGCCCTGCTAGACGGGCCCAGGGAAGTAAATATTGTGGGAAGAAATATCCAGGGAATTGTTATGGCTAGGCTTGTATAGGCCCTAGGGCAGATAGCCTAGTACCAACCTTTGAACCTTTAGATAATCAGTATTGGCATATTTATTTAAAGTTGAATGTTTATTTATTTGATATTTACCAGGATAGTCTGACTGGTTCAAACAGAACCCGTTTTCAGCGGAGGCCCGGGGAGAAAAGCTCCACATACAGACATTTAAGGTAAAGCAAAAACACTCCATATACCATTGTTTAATACTTTAGAATGTACATTTGGGATTAAAATTAAATACATTTAGACTTCTTGAAAGATCATGCAAGTTAACAAACAATGTAACTTGGGATGTGTGTGGCACTCAATTATGATACAGTGAGCTTCATAGGAGTTTGAGATGCACAACTAGTGATTATGGATTAGTCGTATAGAGTGGATAGGATTAGATTAAGGTTGTTATATGCAGATGCAAACATGGAGTTAGACTAAGATTGTCATAATGTAGAACCAAGCATCAAGAGGCAACTCTAAATCCTATAAAAAGCTTCTTATAGGTGCATAATAAGGCTGAGTGGGGTTTTAAAAAGACAGACTGTATAGACTGAGTTGGGGTTTATGGCGATAGAAAGCGATACGGCTTCACAGATACAGTGGTAGCATAAAGAGATAGAAAATGTTGAGGGGATGGGGGCTAGCCTGGTAGCTGAAGTAGTGGCGAGATTATCCTGGAGTTGTACAGGTGAAGAGTCGTGTGTTGTTTAGCCATCTTTTTAGAGAGTTTTTAAAGAGTGCTAGGCCTGGGATTGATCTGGTGGCTTGGTGGTGAGAATTCCATAATTATGAGAGAGCGTATGAGTATAGACACTTGGCAGGTCTTTTAGAGGGTTTAGATATTGTTAGCAGGTGTTTGTCCTGTCATTTTGTGGTTCTGTTTGGTATGTAGGGTTTGATTAGCATGTCTAGTGCAGGACAGATGGTGGGCTTGTAGATTAAGTTATGCATACTAGATAGCTGGATATATGCCCAGTTGGTTGTGGAGCTCAAGCCAGTTTAGTTCATGTAGTGGTTTGCAGTGGCGTGTGTGATACTTGCAGTTTGTGGCAAACTTTGCAATTTTATTATAGCATTTTTTCATTTTAGACTTAGTAGAGATTTGCATGTTGGTGAGTATAGTGGCACCATAAAATAGGGTTGGAAGCAGGAAAGTTTTATCCTGGATAGCCTTGGTTGCAGTAGTTAGGAAGTGCCTATTTCTGTATAGAATTCCTAACTTTTGGTGTGTTTTTTTTGTTTTGTTGGATGTGGAGGTTGAGGGTACGTTTGTCTGTCATTACTCCAAGTAGATGTTCATCGTGTTACACTGCTGCAGTCATTACACTTAGGTTGTCCTGCCGTCAGGCGGTCCCGCAGTCGGCCAGAGTTCCAAAGTCTTGGTCCGGCGTCAGTTGCTGTCGCTTCTTCCCTGACATCAGTGCGACAGGGGTAAATAAGATGCATCCGACGCCATTTTCTTCAGTCTTTCTTGCCGCGCGGTGCCTGAAGCAGAAGCAGTTTGGAAGTGCTGGTCGGCCGACTCCTGAGATTTTCAAAGTCAAATTTCAGATCCGAAGTCTTCAATAAAGCTAAGTACCCCGTTGGGGAAACTTTTTTCTTGCCTCAGACTGATGTCAGAAAAAGTTAATAATTGTATTTCTTGTGGGAAGCAAATACCTCATAAGGACTTCCACTGTTACTGTATTCCATGCCTAGGCCCTGATCACAACGTCACTAGTTGTCGGTTTTGTGCTAGATTTAACAAACGCACTATAAAATGACGTTTTGATTTTGCATTGCACTACTTTGGCCGAAGGTTCAATTATACTATGCCGTCGGATCAACCGACGACCGCAATTCCGAAAAAACGCAAAGACAAGGATAAAGACAGGCATCCGAGGTCCAAAACCGACAACGAAACCTCTTGCCAGTCGCCGGTTCTCAGTGAGGCGCTTTCACAGCCCCTGACACCCGCTACCTCAGAGCCACAGGCCGCCTCTGACTCCCACATGGAGACAACTAGGCCTCTGGAAACTCAAGGTATTGGGCCTACGGAAACTAATCCCTCAGATGGGTCCGGAGCTGCTGAGCAGGCATCGGCTTCTGAGGGTGTTTTCAGACCATCACAACTTACCATTAAAGCAAAGACAAAAGTACCATTAAAGACAAAGAAGCAAGTACAGCATTCTCCTGGACAGTCCTCCATGCCTAAGAAACAGATGCTTAAAATGGCCGAAGACCTCATTACTCTAATCAGGGGTTCCCATCCCCCTCCTGAGAAAAGGCCTAGGCAGGATACAGACTACGATTCCTCTGATCAGGTTTCCATTTCCTCTGATTCCTCTTCAGACCAGGGATACTCTCTACCCCCCTATGAGGACTCAGATGCTGAAGAATCTATCCCTTCAGCCTCTCATCCTGAGGATTATTCATTTGGGGAAACTTTACATACCATGCGGGAGCATTTCCATTGGGAAAGTCAGGATTATTCAGAATCCAAGAAAATGGCTTAGGGATTTCCTTTTATTACCTCAGCACAGGCCCCTGGCTATTCTGCCTGTGCTAGATATTGTGGATGATGTGTTCTCTGAATCCAGCTTATCTCCTGATTCTTTGCCCCCTGCACCAGCCAAGCCAGATAGGTATTATAGAGTCATTAACTCTCACAAGTTTCTTTATAAAAACCCTTCTGCTGATCCAGAAACTATTTCCCAGGGTCCAAAAGGGGTTAAGGCTTCCATTGCAAAAAATCCAGTACCCTCTGACAGAGATTCCAGAGCTTTAGATAGATGGGGGAAGAAAGTTTACACTTCTGCAACTTTAGCAGTAAGGGCTTTAAATTGCCAGTTTCACATGCTTAAGTACCAACAATATTTAATGGCTCAGTTAAAACAGAAAATGCTTGCAAGCTCAGAAGCTCCTGACTGTAAAGAAATGCAGGATTTATTGCATGCAGTTGAACAGGTGGGAAAACATACTCTGCAATGTGGTTTTGATTCTTTAGAGGCCTCTTGTGGAGCCGCAGTTACAGGTTCTGTGATTCGAAGACATGCTTGGTTAAAAGAACAGAGTTTACCTGATCATGTTAAGGCAAAACTATTGGATGCTCCTTTACAGCATGATACCTTGTTTGGTGTTAAGGCAGAAGAGGTGTTAAAGAAAATGGAGGATAAAGCTAAATCTATGCAAACAGTCAAGGATTTCTTACAGGTACAGCCACCTCGATTTAGCAGAAATTGGCCAACAAAGAATTGGTACTTTCCAGTGTCAGACAGGCCACAGAGAGGAAGATACAGACGCCCAAGAGGCAGATCTCAACCCCAAGGCTCTAACAGACAATGACAGTGGGGCACCTCAACCCCAAAAGGAGGTGAGGACAAGTCTCAACCTTACAGGAAACCGTCGCAATGACTTCCCCCTTCGTACGCCAAGCACTTCTCTATTGGCAGCCCCCTTAGGGGGAAAACTAGCACTTTTTTCACAAAACTGGAAACAATCACCCAACACAAATGGGTTCTGAATATTGTGTGTCAAGGTTACAGGTTCCACTTTCATACTATACCTAGGCTAAAAGGAATGCCAGACCTGCCACAAAATCAATGGGCAGAGGCAGAAAAACAGATTTCAGCCCTCATGGACATGAGAGCTATTCAAAAGGTACCACAACAGGAACAAGGACAAGGATTTTACTCAAGACTCTTCCTGTTCCCCAGGAAGGACAAGGCCTGGAGGCCCATACTAGACCTTTCAATTCTAAATACTTACCTGGATATTCTGAAATTCAAAATGTTGACATTACAGCAGCTTCTACCCATGCTGGGCAAGAAGGCTTGGCTGGTTACTCTGGACCTCAGAGGCATACCTGCATGTCCCTATCAGACATAATTGCAGAAGATACCTCAGATTCAAAGCTGGTACAATGCACTACCAATTCTCTGCACTGCCCTTTGGCTTATCTACTGTGCCCAGGGTCTTTACAAAGTGCCTGGCACCAGTAATTGCATTTTGCAGACAAAAAAGAATTCAAATATATCCATACCTGGACAACTGCCTCATTCAAGCAGAGACAAAGGACATTCTACTACGGCATCTGGCATTTGTAAAAAGGTTGCTAATTTCTCTGGGGTACACAGTAAACAAAAAGAAGTCAAAACTAGTGCCCTCACAACAAATTACATTCCTGGGTGCCAGCTTAAATACAACGGCCCAGATGGCTTATCTCATGCCAGACAAATAAGTTCAACTAACTCAATATTTTCAGTTACTGGCAAAAAAGTCCCATCTCCCTGCAAGAAAAATTCTGCAGGCCCTGGGATTCATGGCATCCTGCATACTACTAATATCATATGCCAGACTGCATATGAGGAAATTACAATGGTACCTAAAAAGTGTTTGAACTCAACACTTCCACAGTTTAGAAGCAGTAATACCAATGATTCCCTGCCTACAACAGGAGTTTCGATGGTGGGCACAGGGATGTCACCTAAACAAGGGTCAGCCTTTTGCCCTACCCACAGCCAGGCAGACTCTAACAACAGATGCTTCGGATTACGCCTGGGGAGCACACATGGCAGGAAAATGCATTCAGGGCAAGTGGACCAGAGACCAGGTGCATCTTCACATCAATCAAAAAGAGATGTTGGCTGTTCAAAATGCCCTAACAACTTTCAAGGACCTTCTGCATCCAGGACAATTATTATTAAAGACAGACAACACCACAGTAATGTGGTACATAAACAAGCAAGGGGGCACTCATTCTTATCCCCTATGCAGGCAAGCCATGGACCTTGTGGAACACAGCTCTAACGTATCAAGTTCATCTGCAAGCACAATTCCTGCCAGGAAAGAAAAATACTCTGGCAGACGATCTAAGCAGAAGTATCATGGACCCTCACGAATGGAAATTGAATCCACAAGTCTTCAGCATGGTAACACAAAAATGGGGATGCCCAGACATAGATCTTTTTGCCTCCCCACTGAATTGCCAACTACAAAAATTCTGCACAAGGACTTATCACACACAAGCATGGAAAGTGGATGCTCTCTCATTCAGCTGGAAAAGACTAAAAGTTTATGCCTTCCCACCACTGCCTCTCCTTTCAAAGGTGCTCCTAAAAGCCAGACAAGAAAAACCACAGATGATCCTAATTGCTCCAGACTGGCCACGCCAGCACTGGTACCCAATCTTAAAAAACTTAGCTCAAGGACCACCATGGATTTTGCCTCAAATTCCACACCTTCTGACTCCGCAAAACAATCAGATCCTGCATGGTCAGCACAAAACCCTAAACCTGGCTGCATGGCAGATTCATTAGTCAAACAGGCAACACTTCTCTCTAAAGATGTTATGGATGTCATTTTGGAGGCCAGGAGGCCTAGCACCAGGAAAGCTTACTCATGAAAGAGATTCTGCGCCTGGAACCAGGCTCAAAGCCTTGACCCTCTTGTCCCAAACATTCCTCAGATTTTACAATACTTAACTGGGATGCTGGACAAAGGCCTATCCTTCTCATCAATCAAGATCCACGCCTCTGCCATTTCAGCACATTACAACACGGATCCTCCTTTATTCTCTCATCCTTTGCTAAAGTAGTACCTCAGAGGGGCTAAAAACATAAGACTGCCCCGGAGAGCACCAGCACCAACTTGGGACCTCAATTTTGTTTTGGAAAAACTGACCCTGCCACCTTTTGAGCCAGCCAATACAGCCGATCTAAAATTTTTATCATGGAAAACAGCTCTGCTCCTGGCAATAACTTCAGCACGAAGAGTCTCGGAGCTACAGGTATTAATGGCAGTGGAACCTTTTATAATTTTTCATCAAGACAGGGTTTCTTTAAGGACAAACCCTACCTTTATACCATAGGTGGTATCTAGTGTGGCTCTAAACCAAACTATCCATTTGCCAACTTTTTATCCAAACCCCCAGAATAAAGGGGAGAAACGTCTGCACTCTTTGGACATACACAGGCAGCTACACTTCTACTTGGACAAAACAAAAGTTTTCAGGAAAACTGAGCAACTGTTTGTAGCATATGCTGCAGGATCACAGGGCAAGGCTATCTCAAAGCAGACTATATCCAAATGGATAGGACACTGTATTCATTACTGCTACACACAGCATGGAAAATCAGTCCCTAATAACATTAGGCCACATTCCACCAGGACAACAGCCACTTCAACAGCCTTCCTCAGAGGGGTACCTACCAAGGAACTTTTGGAGGCTGCAACTTGAGTTCAGTGCACACCTTTACCAAGCACTTGCCTCTTTGCTCTAAATCCAGAGCAGGATTTGCCACTATGGTTCTGCAGGGCCTCATAGCCAATCCTATCTCTTTATAGACTAGCCACCCAACCTTAGCTTTGGGATTCTACCCAAGTGTAATGACTGCAGCAGTGTAACATGATGAACATAGTACAGTTTTGTACCTACCATAAATGTAGATGTTCGAGTGTTCACACTGCTGCAGTCCAGGTTACCCTCCCTCCATCCCCTCTGAATTAGCTGGACTTATCTATACCTTTCTATCCTATACAACCTTTGTGGTGTATTTGCTGGTAACTGAAGGTATTGTTCTATTTTATATGTATATTTTTTATTAGCAATATGTATTGCCTACCTACTTGGGGGACCTGATATCTGGGGCAAGAAAAACTGAAGAAAATGGCATCGGATGCATCTTATATACCCCTGTCGCACTGACGTCAGGGAAGAAGCGACAGCAACCGACGCCGGACCAAGACTTTGGAACTCTGGCCGACTGCGGGACCGCCTGACGGCAGGATAACCCAAGTGTAATGACTGCAGCAGTGTGAACATTCGAACATCTACATTTATGGTAGGTACAAAACTGTACCTTTTGTTTCCTGTACTTTTTCAGTGATAGTGTTATCAGCTGAGGAAATGATGAATTGATCAGGTATGAGGGTGGTATTTTTGGTGTGAAAGAGTATGAGTTTAGTTTTCTTGGGATTAGTTTAGACTATGATTGGGTTGTTAGGATCCACCACAAGGATTGCATTTTCATTTTTTTCTATTTTTACATCCTTTAGTTTAGTCAGGAAATATTCATGTTTTGTGGGGGTGATACACTGTTCACAGAATGTTGGTAAAATATATTTGGTAATATTAATATATGTTCATCATTCACTTTGCCTCAGTGGCATTTTAGATTATCTGCCAAGGTAACACAGTACTGGCCATCTTACAAAAAAAAGACTCTCCTACCACTCTCTTTCTGCGTCAGTTGATTGGCTGAACATATTCTGAGAGATAAGCCTTCAGCTGTTACAGGAAGTGAGTATTCCGTCTTTCTGCCAACTGAAGAATGCCCACTGACTCTTCACAGGATCCAGTGTGCTGAGCTTACTGCTCAGATAAGCCCCATTTGAGGACCCCCTTCCTCTCATTTTATTATTAGGTTTAGTATTTTATTTATATTTTTATGTTTATTTAAAAATATATTTATTTTACTATTTTGTTTTCAGTGTTTACAGTAATTCCTATGGAAAATTCTGCTTGTAGCAGTATTTATTTGACTTCCATCTTTGACAAATGCTTGCTGTAACTATTTCTGAGGAAATGTTCAGTATTTCTCTCAGAAGTGCAGTGTGTATGAGCTGTTAAACACTCGCAGTTGTCTCATGCAGTCAGACTGTTGTTACTCACCTTTATTTTCATCTTTTGATAGGAAAATATTGTAAAACTTGCATTTTTCAGCATTTATACGTTATTTATACATGACACTGCTTTGCGTGTTTTTAATATCAGAGGGCAATTTTTACCTCTAATGATGTTATTAGAATGTACTGTGGATATTTTTACTCTCTGACAAGAAAGTATAGTTTGAACTGTACTGACTCAAAGCCCTGACACTATACTCTGTATCCTGCAGACTGCTAACAGATGACCTATATCTGGTATACAAGTCATCCTCTGTTACTAATGTATTTGCATTTGCTGCACATCAGCAAGTCTAATGCCATGAGAAATGCTCTGTTTAGGGATCTAGACCTCTTCTGCAACATCAACAGAACGGTTTTGAGCGATAGATATATTTCACAGAGGATACCGCTCCTATGGAGCATATTTTCCATGCATGTAAAACAAAGTTCATCCCTGTCCATTTTCAAGTGCAAATTCTCTATGGATGGGAAAAATAAATATATCCCAGGAATGCCCTCCTGTACTACTAATGTACCAATGCAGCTCTTAAATGCTTTATCCCTTGTATGGGTCCCCTCAAATTATGTATAGTATGACCACAGTTATTCTCATTAGGGGTCATATATAATTATCAACCATGGGATTGGTAAGGCCAATCTGTGAACAAATGGTATTAGTTATTTTGAGCACAAAAAGGGAAAACAGGCTAGGTTTAAAATGACCCACAATGGCATCTAGCCTAGTACTTGCCTATGAACTGCTAATAAATGTTTTATGAACAGTTTAACATGGCTACAGTGTGTGGAGCTAGTTTTTAACAGTGGTCTGGCACATTGGTTGCTTTAGTGTTTGAACTTTATGTACTCAAAAGTTTTTTTAACTACTGTCAATTCTAAAAGAATTCTCAACACATTTCACAGTTTTCTTTTTTTTTTTTGTAATGGCTCAGCTTGTAAGATTTGTGGGGACACTCTTATTACTATAAACTTTAAATAGTTATTGTGACATTTATCCAATACTGTCAGTTTGTTATTATGGCTGGTGTTCTCCCCCCCAAGACTTGATGAATCCCTACTTTGGTACCATTCCCACCCATCAAATCTGGTTACACATAAAAGGAAAACACAAAATAAAAAATATGCCTCAGCCTGTGGTTATTTATTCTGTAGGGGGCACTGTTCCAGACAGCTAGTCCATGTCACTCTAGTGTAGCTTTGCTAGCCACTATAGAATGGGGGGTTTAGATTCATCCTCTGGGTACTGTTACAGTACCTTATGTAAGTATGGAAGGACCAAAGCCTGTCCGAGGTAAGAGACCCCCTTGCCAGACACAGTATTCTGTCCCCAGATATTTATCTAGTAGTGAAGGTCACAAGAAAGAAGCAGAAACTTTATCGTACAACTGACATTTGGATTATAGCTGTTTATAAGGCTCATGTTGGTTTTCTTGGCTGAGTGTTCTGCAGACAGCTAATTTTGGTGTTCCCATCCATGGCTGTACGCTAGTTTGGCTAAAGTCCTTTCTGTTGTTTCAGAGAATAAGGAATCAGATGGGGACAGTGGTGCTTTCCTAGCTGACACAGAGTCCAATCTGTCTGATTCTTCGGGAGGTGAATCTGAGCTCACGTCCAAACAGGTGAATACTGTATACTAAGAGGTGTTTTTGCATGGGAGCTGTCAGTAACTACTCCCGAGCTAGGCAGGTATATGATCTTATAGAGGATGAGATGCCCAATTATTTCTCTATCTCCCCCACCACCACCACCTTGAGAGATGTTTCTAAAGTAGCCAGCAAGACACCATTGTCTATTCCAGCAGCCCTGAAAGGGCTCAGAGAAAATATAGGATCTCCTTTGATATGATGAATATCTTTTCATTTGACTGCTGACCCAGCTGCAGTCTCCCCAGCTATCTGCTCAGATGAAAAGTACTTATCTTTATCTAATCTGAAACCCCATGATACAGAGATGATGTTCAGGGCAAAGTGATGTCTCTTTCTAGTAATTTAGCCTTTGGAATATTATATCATCAAGGCTATTTGTGGAAACTTATTTCACAGTGCAAGTACAGTTTGGATGATTTTTCTGCATCCTTACCTTCAGAGGAAGAGTCTTGTATGAATGAAACTGTTAATGATTTGACTCTGATTTCAAAACATGCTTTAAGAAGAGTGCTAGAATGTGCAAATGTCTCAAGAAATGCTGCTGCTTCTGTTGTATTAAGACAGACGTGCTTGGTTATGTAATTAGAACTACTCTGATGATTTAAAAGCTGAAATTTTGAATGCACCTTTAAGTTCTGAATTGGTATTTGGGTCTTCTGTTGCACAGATTCTCAAACAGTGGGATGATGGAGACAGTAATGCAAGGGATGTCTAGAATGCTTTATGCACCCCAGTTGCCCCAAACAAGGCATCTTCCTTCAAGGGGCAGGACAAACACAAATCCCATGTAACCAATTTATCCAAAAGTAAATGGCAGTAGGATAATTCTTCAAAACCAAACAAGAGGGATTCCTTTCTAACTAAAGGATAAACCTTCTGCAAGAGAATATACCAAGTTGCAGAGCACCCGTACTCCCTTTCCCTACCCTTCCTTCTCTTCCTCCTTCCCCCAGGCTCTCTCTCAACCCTACAATGTGGCCGGATGTAGTCTCAGACAAATGGGTTCTGAGTAACGCAGAGAGGGTACACTTGGCAGTGTATAGAAAATCCTTCCGTATCCGGGGAATGTTCCCACTCCCACCAGACCAGACAGAGCTGTTTCCACCAGTGCTGTATCACATGGTAGAAGCAGGGGACATAGAATCAGTGTCTGCTATACACAAAGGTAAATGACTTTACTCCAGAATTGTTTTGGTGACAAAAAAGGAGCACTCCAGGAGGTCCATCATAGATTTGTAAAAATTCCAAAATCAAAATACTTACCTTAAAATTGGTCTTGGTGTCACTTCCAGAGCACGGTGTTATGATGACTCTTGATCTTGGACACTTATATTCCTATTGCTCCCAATTTCGTGACATTTTTGAGATTTTTTGTGTCTCACAGGGTCATAGGAAGTTAATAGGCTATTGGCCCAGAGGCCCTTACAAGCCTAGCCAAGAATTTAGCCCATGTTCCAACAAGTCAGCACCTGATGCCACTGTTTAGGGTAACAGGTGGAATCCCAGGGGTGTATTTTCTGTTCCCCATCCTCTAATCCAGGTTGCGCTTAAAAAGGGTTAATGAGGTACTCTGATGGCCTACATAATCAGTTTTCTGCATTACCATTTGGCTATCTACTGTACCTTAAGTGTTTACAAAGTATCTGGCCCAGTGGTTGCATACTGCATTTTTCCTTATTTTTTTTTTATTTCTCCTTATTTAGATGACTTGATGATTTGTACAGATTCTGTAACTGGCTGTTTGAAGTTCTTAGACAAGGTTTGCATCACTTTTCCTACCTGGTCTTCAAATTGAACCTTCAAAAGTCCTTTCTCACACCTTCTCAACAATTCTTTTTCCTGGGGTGTTGTATAGGCACAGTAAAGAGGATGGCCTTCCTGCCAGACGATGTTCTGACTGTTTTGGCATTTTCTTTTAATTTCTGTCTATTTTCTAGATCTTGCCTCAGCAAGAGAGTTCCTCACAATTCTAAGCCACATGGCATCAGTGATCCTTATGATACCATTAGACAGACTACACATGGCAAAAAATAAGACAAATACGAAAAGTAGAAAAGGAGATCAGCAATGGAGAAGTTAAAGAAGTAGAAACTGAGGTCATGAAGTACCTCCAAAGTGAAGGATTCAGTGTAGAAAATCTAATTTAGAAAGCACCACAACAGGACAGAGCAATGTAACACCAAATTAAGGGGAAACCAGTGGAATAGGAAGCAATTGGTCAGGTGCCATATGAAGATATTTTGGAGCCTTCCACACAAAACCAGTATAAACATTCACTTGAAGCTGGACAGCAAGGGAAGGAAAAGGAAACTCTGACTCAGTTAATGCTGAGAAGTGATAGTGCAGTGAATTCTCGTATGACAGAGCAACGGATGGCACAGGATGACATTAAAGAGGGTGCCACAGGAAGATGTAATAGAACTTTCTATAGAATGCTCACAAGAAATGGAAAAAAAATGTGCCGTCAGTTTAGAAGAAAACAAGCTAAGAGAAGAGTTGCTTGACTTAATATAGACAGATGAACATATTGAGATCAATGAAAGAAATAGACTGCAGAAGGTCAATAAAACTCAAAAAGTCAGAAGTTTGATAAAACAAATGAACACAGTAATTAGGACTGTCCATAGGGATTAATGCGATGTAACAGAAGTAAACAGGATATATTACTCTGCAACTAAATTAATAACCGATAAAGTTCTACCACAAGAACACAGGGTAGTGAAGGAGAGAAAGGGGAGAAATCGGATACCATCATGGAAGTATCGAATAGAGAAAATTATAACGCAACTAAGACAAGAAGTGTCACTATTAGAAGAGTATAGAAGAGGGAACAGATCAACAAAAATACTCAGAAAGACAAAGTGATAAAAGCAATGCACAGTATTAGAACAAATCAGGATCCATCATGCACTATTGCAAATAATAAACTAAAAATCTTAGCACAGGCGGAAAATCTTAGAAGATACATAGACAAATATAAAGGAAAAGTACAAAATAAGCAATTTATTGATGACCCAAAAAAGTTTTATAGAGAATTGGGAAATAAGGTAAAAGGAATTGAAAGACCACCAAAAAAAGAAGAAATAGATACATTTTGGAGAAGTATCTATGAAGATCCTGTGGAACATAAATATGCTAAATGGATAGAAAAAGTAAAAGAAAGAATAAGAAATTTAAAGGTACAGGATATGAAATGGGATGAAGTAACAACCGGAGAGACTGAAACAAAGTTAAGAAAAACCTCTAATTGGAAAACCCCAGGCCCAGATGCAGCATCTAACTTCTGGTTAAAAGGATTAACATCTTTGCTCAAATATTTAGCCATAAGTAAGAATTATTAATATGCACACCCGACCAGACACCAACGTGGCTAACAACAGGGAAAACAATGCTCCTACTTGAGTGAACATGCAAGCTACCCTAAAAATTATAGATCAATAACTTGTCTTCTGACGACGTATAAACTATACACTGGAATTGATGCCAACTGAGTTTATAGTCATTTAGAAGGAAACTCAATTATGGCAACAGAACAAAAGGCCAATAAAAGAAAGTCATGAAACAAAGGATCATTTGTTAAATAAAGTCATAGTGGAGAACTGTAAAAAGGAGAAGAATTTAAGTATGGCCTGGACTGACTACAAAAAAGCATTTGATATTATCCCACATTCATGGATAAGTGTGCTTAAAAATGTGTAAGATACACCCTACACTGATTGATTACATTACAGTGACCATGAAACAGTGGCAGACCACTTTGCAAATAAGCTATGATAAAGGACAACTTATTATAGGTTCATAAGTAGGTACTAGGCTATTGGCCCTAGGGCCTATATAAGCCTAGCCAAATGGTGCCCTGGCTTTTGCCATCCAAAAAAATTATTTTCCTGTGCCCCTGTCAAGCAGAGCCATAGAAGTGCTCCCTGTGGTGAATTTCCCATCTCCCATCCAATCATCAAGATTTTTCTTGAAGAGTGCTAATGAGGAGGTTTGTTTGATATAGATAGGTAGTTTGTTCCAGAGTATGGGAAGTCTCTGAGATAGGAATCTATCCCTCCAGCATTTTCTGTTAATTGTGGTAACAAGGTTTAGGTCCCTAGACCGTGTCCAACAACTCTGGGTTTGACATAGTTTGTATGTTAGGCAGAGATCGCCTCTGAGTAGGCGATATCAACAGAGTAAAGCTGGAGTCTTTTGAGACGGTCTGCGTAGGGCATCTGTTTGAGGCCGGTAATCCTCTTTGTGAGGTATTTCTGTGGCCTTTCCAGTTGTAGATGTCTTGTAAGGTACATACCAAAAGGGGCATTGTACTCAATAGTGGGTCTAATGAGTGATGAGTAGAGGGGAACAATGACCTCTTTTTTCTTGGATGAGAAATCTTTTGTGATGAGGTGTGCCACGTAGAAGGATTTCCTGACTACTGTGGCAATGTGATTATCAAAGGAGAGACTACTGTCCACCTGTGTCCCAAGGTCTCTTATCACACTTTCGGTGTTAAGTAGACTACCGCCTATGTGGTAGTTCATGGGTACAGAGTTTTTACCAAAAGGGATGACAATGCACTTTTTGGCATTGAGCTTGAGGCCATGACTTTGACACCAGGCATCTGTCTCAGTGAGGCCCTTTTGTAGGATATCCACATCGTTAGGAGATTTGATTATGGCTCCTAGTTTGCAGTCATCTGCGAACTTTGTTAGCCAAAGACCTTTTGTGTTAGCCTGTACTTCAGAGAAGTAGATACCAAACAGGAGAGGACCTATGCCTGAGCTCTGTGGTACTCCACTTGTCACTGGTCTGAAGTTTAGAGTCTGCTACTCTCACAGTGTGGGTTCGGTCAGTGAGCCAGTTGGCAACCCATCTTGCGACATAGGGATTTATACCTTGTTTAGTGAGTTTGTCTATAATTCCAGAGTGGGGGATGGTGTCGAAAGCCTTGGCGAGATCTAGATAGGCTGTGTGTACCATCTTACTCTCATCTACAGTTTTGGTGACCGCTGCAAAGAAGTCTGTCAGGTTTAGGAGACATGATCTGCCTTTTACAAACCCGAACTGGGTAGGGTCCAGAGTTTGGAGATTACCAATGCCATTGTTTATAAGTTCCATGATGATATGCTCCATAGCCTTGCAGACCAGACTCATTAGGCTAATGGGGCGGTGGTTCCCGGGGTCCGTGGTGGCTCCCCCTTTGTGGAGTTGGATAACAGTTGCTGTACGCCATTCAGCGGGCACAAAGCCTGAGGTGAGGCTATGATTGAACATGGTACTTAGGTGGGGTGCCAGTTTGTTCTGTAGTTCATGTAGAACGCAGCCTGGGATATTGTCAGGTCCCATGGATGCTGTGTTCTTGGCTTTGGAGAGTGTTTTTTTTACCTGTGCAGCCGTGATTACAGGCACTTTGCATCCTTCCGGTATAGAGATGGGCCCTTTAGGGGATGAGAGAGGGGTAAAGTTAGGGGATGAGAGAGGGGTAAAGTTAGCACTGAACCTATCTGCCAGGATGTTGGCAATATCAGTTGGTTCTGTATATTTAGTGCCGTTGTGCTGTAACTCAGAGCAGATCTGAGTGTTGCCATTGAGATTCTTGACATAGCTGTAGAATGCTTTGTGGTTGTCTTTAGAATCAGTGGTGATTTTGTTTTCGTAACTAGCTTTGGAGGATTTTATGAGGGATCTCAGCTTCTTACTGAGGCTGACCACGGAGTTCCTCCAATCATGGGATTTTGCTGTTTTTTGCAACAGTTTCTTTCTTCTGTTGTAGAGTTTGTTTATAGCAGAGGACCACCAGATTGGCTTCCTTTTTTTGGAGGATAGCATCTTGGGTCTGTTAGGGATTGCACGATCCATGCACTCGTGTAAGTGCTTATAAAGTGCAATTGTGTAGGATTCAGCAGTCGTATCTCTATTGTCCGTCAGCATGGGTGTCGTGAAGTTTGCTACTTCTATCTTAAGAAGCGTGAAGTTGGCTTTGGAGAAATTTTTTACGGTGGTTTCCCTAATGGGGGGTGGGGCTGGGATGTGGATGTCTAGGGTGATTTGCTTATGGTCGGATCTGACCAACGAGGAATTGACCTCTGGTGTGGAACACCGGTTGCCCATGTTGGTAATGACCAGGTCTAGGATATTGCTGCCCCTGGTGGGGGTGTGGATAAGTTGATCCAAGGCATTGGAATTTATGAATTCCAGAAAACGTTGAGCACAGGAGTTGGTACATGAGTAGTTTTCCCAGTTAATGGTGGGGTAGTTGAAATTGCCCATTATTAGGGTGTTAGGTTGTACCCTAATATTTTCCAGTGTATCAAGAAATGAGGAGTGGGAATCCTGGGGCATGGTGGGGGATCTGTAGCAAGCTACAATTTGCATTGCGGTCTTACCCAGAGTTAGTTGCACGTGGATAATCTCAGATGTATTATGCTGAGCAACTAGCCTGGAGGTGTGGATATCCTTAATGAATATGGACACGCCTCCGCCTTTAGTGCTTCGGTCCAAGTTAGGTGGCCGAAAGGTGTGGTATGAATTATAGCCTGGTAATGCAGGGGTGCTCTCTGGAGCCTTGAACCAGGTCTCTGTCACTGCACAGATGTCGATGTTCTCCATTTTAAGGAGTGCCTCGAGTGAGTGCATTTTGAGGTTTAGACTTCTAGCATGGAGTAGCATTACCCTCAGATTTTGCTTGCTTGTACCTGTTACGGTGGTGAATTTGTCATTTGAATCTTGCCTAAAAAAAGGTACTATAGGGGTGGCAAGAGCCTTAGCCAGTATCCGGAATCCCAAGGGCGACAGGTGCAGGCCATCTCTGGCAAAGCATCGTGGTTTGTCGATCATGTCATCCCAGGCAGACAGATACTGGATTCCCTTTGAATGACACCAGAAGCTTAGCCAATTGTTGAAGTCAATCGTTTTGTCCTTGTACTGTGGTATCATTCTGGGTAATGGCAGGATGCTACTCAGGGCTAGGGTCATACCTGCCTGGGCTACAAGATCAGAAAGCTCCTCCATGTCTCTTTTCATGTAATCCAGGGAGGTACGTCTCAAATCCTAAGGGGGTATTCTAAGGTGACCCTGTCACCGCTGCTATTCTGCCTTGCCCTTAATCCATTAAGGTCATGGCTATAATTTGGCTCCTAAAAAAGAAGTGCAAAGACTTCTCGTCTTCTCTTTGTCAACGATTTGAAACTGTATAGCTCATCATATGAGGAACTGAAAGCACAACTGCAAGTTATCAGAACTTTTTCAAATGATGTAAGAGTGTCATTTGGTCTTGATAAATGTGCAAAAGCAACCTTTAAAGCAGGAAAACTGCAGCACCAAGCAAACGTCAGTTTGGGACAAGAATGTGATTTAAAAGAACTTGAGCAAGAGGGAGTGTATAAATATTTGGGAATTGATGAAGGATCAACAATAAAACATGAACAAATGCGAATAAAACTTGGTAAGGATTACTTCAGAAGATTTCAATTAATCCTGAAAACACCTTTGACATCTAGGAACAAAATCCAAGCTGTAAACCAATTTGCTCTTCCTGTCCTAATTTACAGTTTTCAAGTGATTGACTGGCCCCCAAAACGTGCTGGATAGCTTAGATAGGATTAAAAGAAGGATGCTTCATGCTCACCAAATGATTTATAAAAATCAGTACATACCAAGATTATATATTCCCCGATGTTCTTCGTGTTTCACTGTTGCAGTCCTCATATTTAGGTTATTTGCCTGCAGGTAGACCACAGCCGGCCTGCATACCAGAGTCTTCACATTTCTGCGAGAGATGTGGTCTCATCTTCCCTGATGTCTGGTCGTCAGGGGTATAAAACATGCAGCCAATGCCATTACATCCGTCTTTCTTGCCGTCGGGTGCCCAAAGCAGAAGCAGTTCGCAAGTGCCGGTCGGCCGACTCCTGAAATTTTCGTTTTCGAGTTTCAGACCCGAAGTCTTCAAAAAAGCTAAGTACCCCATTGGGGATCCTTTTCCTTGCTCTAACCGATGTCAGTAAAAGTTAACAATTGTCTTACCTGTGGAAAGCAAATACCTCATAGAGATTTTCATTCTTACAGCATCCCCTGCTTAGGCCCATATCACGACGTCCCTCGTTGTCAGTTTTGTGCCTTATTCAACGCCCAAACTATTCGTCGTCGGGCTATTTTTGCAGCTAATTATTTTCATACTAGTACTGTGTACTTCGAAATGGCTTCATCAAGCCGTCCGACTACCAATCTTCTGAAAAAACGTAAGGATAAAGACAGAGACAGACTGCATAGGTCCAAAACTGCCATTGACGCTTCTGTTAAACTAGTCGCCAGTCCGCCGGTACTCAGTGAGGCGCTTTCACAGCCCCTGATACCCGCTACTTCTGATTCGCAGGCCTCTGCTGAGACCCATTCAGAGTCTGGTATGCCACAAGATGCTTCTTTGACTATGGACCCTGTGGATGTCTCTTCCTTGGATGGGTCCGGAGCCACTGTGCAGGCACCGGCATCTGAGGGTGTATTCAGGCCTACAGACATTCATATTAAACCGACTCCATTGTTTTCATTCAGGCCTAAAACTCGCACCATGCCTAGAAAACCGACGCCCAAACCGCAGGCCCATATGCCAACTGGTTAGAATGGCTGAAGACTTCATTACCTTGATTAGGGGAAGCCAGCCTTCCCCCTCTGAGAGACCTGGAACTGAGTTTTTCTGATTCTTCTGATCAGGAATCTCATTTTAATGCTCCTTCGGATTACCAGGCTTTGCCCTTATCTACTTATGAGGATTCTGATGCAGAGGATTCAATTCCCTCTGCTTCCCCTCCAGAAAATTTTTCTTATGGTGAAACCTTGCACACTCTTAAGGAGCATTTCCACTGGGAAAGCCAGGATTACTCTGACTCCAAAAAGAGGCTTAGGGAATTCTTACTCCTACCTCAACACAAGCCTTTAGCTATCCCTCCTGTTCTGGACATTGTAAATAATGCTTTCTCGGAATCTAGCCTTTCCCCAGACACTTTACCTCCAGCTCCCAGAAAACTTGAGAGGTATTTACAGAGTTCAGAAAGAAATCCAACGTCAAGAAAACTTGTTTATTCACAGAGCAAAGCTTTTGGGTCTACACCCTTCTTCAATACTAAAGAAGGGTGTAGACCCGAAAGCTTTGCTCTGTGAATAAAGAAGTTTTCTTGATGTTGGATTTCTTTCTGAATTATATTATCTTCCAGTTTTACAGCAAGAATCTTGGTTTGTTTCAGGTATTCTAGAGTACCTGACTGTCACAAGTTCCTCTTCAAGAATCCTTCTGCGGATCCAGAGACCATTTCCCAAGGACCAAAAGGCATTAAGGCTTCTGCTTCCAAATATCCTACCCCTTCTGATAGATTATAGAGCCTTAGACAGATGGGGTAAGACGGTATACACTTCTGCTACTTTGGCCATTAGGGCTTTAAATTGCCAGTTTCATATGTTAAAGTATCAGCAACATGTTATGGGGTTACTTAAACAGGAAATTATGTTGACCTGACTGTACTGAACACAAAGAATTACAGGATTTAATGCATTCAGCAGAACAAGTTGGTAAACATACTTTGCAATGTGGTTTTGACGCTTTAGAAGCATCTTGCAGGGCTGCTGTCACTGTGTCTGTACTTAGAAGGCATGCTTGGCTTAGGGAACAAAACTTGCCAGATCATGTAAAAACTAAATTACTGGATGCTCCCTTGAACCAAGACCACCTTTTGGCAACAAAGCAGAAGTCCTCAAAAGGATGGAGGAAAAAGCTAAATCTGTGCAGACTGTTAAAAGATTTCCTACAAGTACAGCCTCCCAGATTTAGTAGGTATTGGCCTTCACAGAATTAGTCCTTTCCAGTCCCTTCTAGGCCTTTTCAGTCCAAACCCAGGAACAGCAGACCACCTAGGCTACAGTCTCAGGCTTTGCACAAACCTAAGCAGTGGGGGGGCTCCCACTTCCAAAGCAGGGAGTAGTAAGCCACCCCCCTACGGAAAAATGGTACAATGACTTAACCTTAACCCTTCCAAGCCCTGCTCTACTACCTGCTCCCTTAGGAGGAAAGCTTGCCCTGCATGCAAAAAACTGGAAACTCATTACCCAGGACAATTGGGCTTTGAACATAGTTTCCCAAGGATACAGATTCCACTTCCACACCCTACCAACACCAAATGTTTGGCCAGACCTACCCCCAAATCAGTGGGCGGAGGCCCAACAGCAGGGTCTCTCTATTCTCAATAACAGGGCTATTCAGCTTGTCCCAGCAGAACAAAGGGGACAAGGCTTTTATTCAAGACTTTTTCTGGTACCCACAAAAGACGACTCCTGGCATCCTATCCTGGGCCTCTCTATTCTCAACACCTTTCTGGTAGTTCCAAAATTCAAAATGCTAACTCTGCAACAGCTTCTTCCCATGCTAGCCAAGGATGCCTGGCTGGCAACCCTAGACTTAAAGGAAGCTTACCTGCACATCCCAATAAGGGAATCTTGCAGGAAATACCTACGCTTCAGGGCAGGCTCCATGCACTATCAGTTCTCTGCACTTCTCTTTGGCTTATCTACTGCGCCTAGGGTATTCACAAAGTGCCTAGCTCCAGCTATTGTATTTTGCAGGTAGAGAGATATTCAAATTTAATTGGATGATGATTCAGGCAGAAAGCCAGGACTTGCTATTACAACACCTAGCATTCGTACAGAAACTTCTAACCTCACTGGGGTACACCATCAACAAAAAGAAATCTCACCTAGTACCCTGCCAACAGATTGTATTCCTGGGAGCAAGCTTGAACACAACTTCCCAGATGGCATTCCTCACTCCAGAGAAACAAGTTTACTTGACATCTTATTTCAAACTATTAGCCACAAAACCCCAGCTATCTGCAAGGAAAGTACTGCAAGCCCTCTGGTTAAAGGCCTCTTACATTTTACTAATTCCATATGCAAGACTGCATATGAGGAAACTCCAATGGTATCTAAAAAGCCTATGGTGTCAACATTTTCAGGACTTGGAAACAATGATTTCTTTCATTCCTTGTATCAAGACAGAGTTCCTTTGGTGAGCAGAGGCCTGCTACCACAACAAGGGCTCCCCTTCACTCTACCCCCTGCCACCCAAACCCTAACAACAGACACATCAGACTATTCATGGAGGGCTCACATGGCAGGGCAGTGCATTCAGGGCAAATGGAACCCGAGACAGATGCACCTGCATATCAGTCAAAAAGAAATGTTAGCTGTACAGAATGCTCTGACAGCCTTCAAAGACCGTATTCTTCCAGGACAACTATTGGTAAAGACAGACAACACCACAGTTATGTGGTACATAAACAAGCAGGAAGGAACCCACTTGTACCCTCTCTGCATACTAGCCATGGCTCTGTGGAACACAGCCTTGAGCTACCAAGTACACCTGCAAGCTCAATTCCTGCCAGGCATACTGAATTCACTGGCAGACGACTTAAGCAGAAATCTCATGGACCCACACGAATGGAAACTAGAAGCCAAAATATTCAACCTCTTGAGGAACAAATGGGGGGACTTCAGAGATAGACCTGTTTGCCTCCCCTCAGGACTACCAGTTGAACAAATTCTGCACAAGAACTCCCCACAGCCAAGCTTGGAAATTGGATGCCCTGTCCTTTACCTAGGAAAGCCTCTCAGTTTGTCTTTCCCCCTCTTCCTGTCCTGTCGAAGGTTCTACTAAAGATCAAACAGAACCAGCCAAGGACAATACTGATTGCACTAGACTGGCCACACCAGCACTGGTACCCCCTTTTGCACAGTATGGCACTGCTACAATCGTGGCACCTGCCTCAGACCCCTTCCCTGCTGTCCCAGTAGGTGGGCCAGATTCTGCACCCTCGGCTTCAAACCCTGAACCTTGCAGCCTGGCTAATTCCTTGAGCTTTCCCTTAGCATCCCTCAGTCAGCAGGTACTGGATGTCATTCTGGAGGCAAGGAGGCCTAGTACTAGAAAATCCTATGCTGAAAAGTGTAAAAAGATACTGTTCCTGGAACCTGGCTCAGGGGCTGGGCACAACGGTGCTCAGCTTACCTCAGATTCTACTGTACTTATCAGAAATGCTCCACAGGGGCCTTTCCTTCTCGTCTATTGAAATTCATGCCTCTGCCATTTCAGCACATTATAATACAGAGCCATCCCTCTTCTCTTACCCCTTGCTAAATTCCTTAGAGGGGCCAAAAATTTAAGACCCCCCCCCCAGGAGAGCTCCCACTCCTGCCTGGAACCTTAATTTTGTATTGGAAAAGCTCACCCCCCCCCCCACCTTTGAACCAGCGGCTACAGCAGAGTTGAAATTCCTTTCTTGGAAAACAGCCTTCCTTCTAGCCATCACTTCAGCAAGAAGAGTGTCTGTATTACAGGCCCTCATGGCAGTGGATCCCTTCATTATCTTCCATGCGGACAGGGTTTCCCTCAGGACTAATCCTTCCTTTATGCCCAAGGTTGTGTCTTCTGTGGCCCTAATCAGTCCATTCATTTGCCTACCTTTTTCCCTAACCCACAAAACAAAGGGGAATGAATACTGCACTCTCTGGACGTGCACAGACAACTTAGATTCTATTTGGACAGGACTAAGCCTACCAGAAAATCTAAGCAGCTGCTAGTTAGCCTTGCTGAAAGGGCAGTGGGGAAGGCCATTTCAAAGCAAACCATTTCCAAATGGATAGCCCATTGCATTCATTTCTGCTACAAGTACCATGGAAAACCTACCCCACAGGAGATAAGATCACATTCCACCAGGGCTGCATCTACCTCTGCGGCATTTCTCAGAGGGGTCCCTACCAGAGTATCCTAGAAGCTGCTACCTGGAGCTCTGTACATACCTTCAACAAGCATTACCACATGCCTATCTTTTCTAAATCCAGAGCTGGATTTGTCACTGCAGTCTTGCAGGGATTAATAGCTGGCCCTAATGCTCTTTAACTTCCTCCTCCCTTCCTTAGCTTTGGGAATCAACCCAAATGTGATGACTGCAACAGTGAAACACGAAGAACATAGTACAGTTGTGTACACTTACCATAAATGTAGATGTTCGAGTGTATTCACTGTTGCAGTCCTGGTTACCCTTCCTCCAGCCCCCTGACTTCTCTTGGCTGTACCTCTCCTTATGGTTGGTATGTCTATTTTTTCTTGTGAATTTGCTTTTTGATGGGGGTTTTGCAATACCATTCAATTGCTTCCTGTTGTGGGGGCACCTGACATCTGGGGCAAGAAAAACTGATGTAATGGCATCGGCTGCATATTTTATACCCCTGACGACCTGACATCAAGGAAGAAGCGACAGCATCCGATGCAGAAATCCAAAGACTCTTGTATTAAGGCTGGCTGAGGGCTACCTGCAGGCAGATAACCCAAATGTGATGACTGCAACAGTGAATACACTCGAACATCTACATTTATGGTAAGTGTACACAACTGTACTTTCTGAAGGAGAGATGGGCCTTCGTGAAATTGATTACTTGTATAGATCTGCATGAACCAAATGTAGTGAATGTTTTGAAACATGAGGAGAATAAATCTAAGATGACTTCCCTGCGTAGGCTAGCAGAAGCATATCGGCATCAAGCAGGAATGGAAATCATACCACAAGTAGATAAAAATTAGGCAGCAACTGAATGTGCCAAAAAACAAAAGAAAAAATATAAGGTGAAGGACCAGATGAGAAGGCAAGAAATGTGGAAAAAGCATAAATATAACTGCCAGTATAGAAAACTTCTGGAAGAACCTCTTGATCAAACTGAATTGGAAACAGTTGCATACCTCGTTGCTGGTTTTGACATACTAATGGCAAAACGATTGTATACTGAAAGGCATAATAATTTGGTGAGACTGTTGCACTGGGGATTGTGCAAACATTATGGTACTGAAGTGGCTGAAAAACACTGGAAATACGAGTCACAAAGCATCATAGAAAATGATGAAGTCTACATCACATGGGATCGCCCGTTACCAACAGATGCTAGAAAAGCAGATATAGTTGTCCAGGAAAAGACGACAAAAGTAGCATTGATCACTGAAATCGACACACCCAGTGACTACAGTGTCCTGTGTGTAGAGAGACACAAAGTCATAAAATATCAGGATTTGCAAACAGGAATGAGAGCAATGTGGAAGAAAGATACCCAGATAGTTCCAGTAGTAGTAGGAGCAATGGGCCTTTATAAAAAAAGGGTCTACAATCCTATTTAAATACGCTACCAATGCATGTAACTCTGTACAAATTGCAGGAGGAGTCATTACTGGGCACACTGCGGGTGCTGTGAAGAGCACTTTTGGCTGACATCAAAGAGTGAAACAATAGTAATTTTATGAACTTTAATCATACTTTGACTTAGGAATGGGGTCCATTCCCATCATGGTATTAGAAACCCAAAAGATTTAGAGAAATTAACAAAGGGAAAAATGTATTGTACTTGAAGGATTGTTGGACCCAAGCACATTCATCCCTTGGATTTCCAGGTACCAGTATTAGGATTTCTGAAACAGGAACTACAGGTGGTGGCATTATCTCTGAATCCCAGACTCCCCTTCTCTCTTTAGATCTCAGTCCAATCTGTCCAGACAAACACTTTAGATTTTGGATGGAGAGCAGTGTCCATGAGAGTTCAAGTGCAAGGCTTGTACGGCCCTCGGGACATACCAAAGCACATAAACATAAAGAAGATTTTGGCAGTGATTCATGCCTTAAAAAGTTCTTCACCACTTATGGATGGACTTTGGGTCCTCTTTTAGTGGTCATAGGCAACAAACACTACCTTGATGTTGCAGAAGTAATGGGGTGCAAGGTTAGTCTTTGCTGGTTGGCAGTGATGGCGTGGGAGTTGGGTCTACAACATTCTCTTGCCTCTTCAGGGCTCATACATTCTATAAGGGCAAAACACAGTTACAGACATATTATGCGGATCTCTCGGCAGACGCTCACACAAGGAAGTTCCATTTAGAAGTCTTCCAGGACTTGAGCTAGATGTGGAGAATACATTAAGTATATCTGTTTGCCTCTTTTCAAAACAGACAATTATAAAACATCTGTTCAAGACATTGCTGCAGACTTGTTTGTAAGATGGATGTTCTATAATTCCCATGGTCAGGAATATTCTTGTATGCATTTCCACCCTTTCCAGTGATTCCCAAGGTACTTCTAAAGATTCCGTAAGCATTACCAAAGGTCATTATTGTATACCCTCATTTGGCCCAGGCAGAGTTGATTCTCCCTTTTAATGGAATTTGCCAAAAGCAATTACCACAAGATTCCTCACAGTCTGGATCTGCTCACATATCAGGGGCGATTGGTATATCCAAGATTAGAGCATTTGCATCTGACAGCCTAGATGTTTCTATTTTGAAACATTATAGGCACTTGTTCTGTGAGGATCAACAGCAGATATTTAAGGAGGCAAACTTGCAACTAGAAAATCTTTAAAAATGGAAGGGCTTTTCTAGTTAGTGCCAGTAATAGAATTCCCAAAAGGATTTCAGCCCCTCTGGATGTTCTTTGTGTTTCACTGTTACAGTCATCACACTTGGGTGATCTGCCTGCAGATAGCTCTCAGTCGGCCCAAATACCAGAGACTTAGTATTTCTGCGTCAGTTGCTGTCGCTCCAGGACTGACGTCAGGTCGTCAGGGGTATAAAAGCAGGCAGCTGACGCCATTACATCAGTCTTTCTTGCCGAGGAGTCCGAAGCAGAAGCAGTTTGCACGACTGCCTGTCAGACGGTACCTGAGTTTTCATTTCCAAATTGAATCATCCTGAAGTCTTCTAAAGCTAGGTACCCCATTGGGGATCCTTTTTTCTTGCTCTGACCAATGTCAGAAAAAGTTAACTATTGTCTCGCCTGTGGAAAGCAAATACCACACCAAGATTTCCATTCTTACTGCGTCACCTGTTTAGGCCCAGACCACGACGTACCTCGCTATCAGTTTTGTGGCTTGTTCAACACCCAAACTGTTCGTCGTCGGGCCCTTATTGTCGCTAAATACTTTCGTTCTCTATCTCTGTATTCCGAAATGGCTTAGGTAAGCCATCCGACTACCAATCTTCCTAAAAAACGTAAGGATAAAGACAGAGACAGACCGCACAGGTCCAAAACTGCCAACGACACTTCTGTTAAGCTAGTCGCCAGTTTGCCGGTACTCAGTGAGGCGCTTTCGCAGTCCCTGATGCCCACCTCAATGGATTTTCAGGCCTCTACAGAGACCCATTCGGAGTCCGGTATGCTGCAAGACTCTTCTTCGACTATGGAACCTGCAGATGTCTCTACCTTGGATGGGTCCGGAGCTGCTGAGCAGGCACCGTCTTCTGAGGAAGTTCTTCGCACTACCGATATTAGACACAAACTGAAGACTTCTTTCGCATCTTCAGTTCTGTCTAAAACTACCAAGTTTCTAAGGCCAAGAGTATGGGCTACGCCTAAAAAAAACGATGACCCAAACTAAAGTACTGGCTTCCTTGCCACAGCATCAAATGCTTAAAATGGCAGAAGAACTTATTATGCAAATTAGGGGAAGTCAGCCTTCCCCTGCTAAGAGAAAAAGAGACCAGCCCCCAGCAGCTTTAAGACACCAAGAGTCTGACGAATGAGGTATCTGATTATGAAGACATGCCTTTATCTGCTTATGAGGATTCAGATGCAGAGGAATCCATTCCTTCTGCTTCTTCTCCAGAGGATTTTTCTTTTGGTGAAACCTTACATACTTGAGAGCATTTCCACTGGGAATGCTAAGACTATCCTCAGTCCAAAAAGAGAGACTGAGAATTTCTAGATTTGCCACAACATAGGCATTTAGCAGTAGCCCCAGCCCTGTATGTTGTGGATGATGTCTTTATGGAATCCACTCTAACTCTTGATATTTTACCCCCTGCTCCCAGGAAACCAGGCAGGTACTACAGAGGTTCTGACTCCCACAAATTCCTTTTCAAAAATCTTACTGCTGACCCAGAGGTCATCTCCCAGGGGCCTAAAGGTATCAAAGCAACCACAGCTAAGAATCCCACCCCTTCGGACAAGGATTCCAGAGCTTTAGACAGATGGGGTAAGAACGTATACACTTCTGCAACTCTCATCATTAGGGCTTTGAATTGCCAGTTTCACGTGCTTAAGCACCAACAACATATCATGGAATTTATTAAGCAAAAATTAGCTACTAGTACAGATTGTGCAGAAAATAAAGAATTACAAGGGCTTATGCATTCTGCAAGCCAAGTCAACAATCATACTTTGTAATGTGGCATTGACGCCCTAGAAGCATCTTGCAGGGCAGCAGTCACTGGTTCTGTACTGAGAAGGTATGCTTGGCTTAAGGAGCAGACATTGCCAGACCATGTCAAATCAAAATTACTAGACGCTCCTTTGAACAAGGACAATCTGTTTGGCACCAAATCAGAAGAGGTTCTTAAAAAGATGGAAGAAAAAGCTAAATCTATGCAAACAGTCAAAGATTTCTTGCAAGTACAGCCTCCGAGATTCAGTAGGCATTGCCCCTCGAAGCATTGGTCCTTTCCAGCTCCCTCAAGGCCACCTCAAACTAGACCCAGGGGAAACAGACTCCCCCCCAGACTACAGTCTCAGGGTATGCAGAGATCTAAGCAGTGGAGTGCCTCCACTTCAAAAACAGGGAGTGCTAAGCCACCCCCTTACTGAAAGAATTCACAATGACT
Source organism: Protopterus annectens (assembly GCF_019279795.1). Lineage (NCBI taxonomy): Eukaryota > Metazoa > Chordata > Ceratodontiformes > Protopteridae > Protopterus > Protopterus annectens. Next base: position 938,831,485 of record NC_056748.1, read on the forward strand.
TCTCAACTCCTCCACTACCTCTGCCCAACTGCTCATGCCCCTAGGAAGAAAACGTGCCCATCATGCAAAAAACTGGACTTACATCACCAAAGACCAGTGGGTCTTCAACATTGTATCACAAGGGTACAAATTTTACTTCCACTCACTGCCAACCCCAAAAGGGTTCCCAGACCTTCCTCTAAACCAGTGGGGAGAGGCACAAAACCAGGTTCACTCCCTGCTCTCTATAAGGGCTATTTAGCCTGTCCCTGCAGAACAGATAGGTCAAGGGTTCTACTCCAGACCTTTCCTGGTACCCAGAAAAGAGGGCACTTGGCGCCCAATCCTAGATCTTTCCATTCTAAACACCTTGTTGGTGGAAGCAAAATTCAAAATGCTCACCCTTCAGCAACTTCTTCCTATGCTAGCCAAAGATGCCTGGTTAGCCACCCTAGACCTAAAAGAAGCCTATCTGCACATCCGTATCAGGGACTCGTGCAGGAAATGCCTACGCTTCAGGGCAGGATCTATGCATTATCAGTTCTCTGCACTTCCCTTTGGCTTATCCACTGGTCCCAGAGTATTTACAGAATGCTTGGCTCAAGCCGTTGCTTATTGCAGATAGAGAAAAATTCAAATTTACCCATACTTGGATGATATGCCTGATTCAGGCAGACAGTCAGGAACAGCTGTTGCAGCACCTGATCTTTCTAAAGAACCTTCTAACCTCCCTGGGGTACACTATCAACAAAAGAAATCAAAACTAGTTCCCAGTCAAAAGATTGTATTCCTGGGAGCAAGCTTGGACACAGCATCCCAGGTTGCATTCCTTACTCCAGAAAAACGAGCATATCTGACAGGCTACTTCGCACAAATGGCCACCAAAACCCAGCTATCCACAAGGAAAATCCTGCAGGTGTATATGAGGAAACTTCAGTAGTACTTAAAAAGTCTTTGGTGTCAGCATTCTCAGAACCTGGAAACCGTCATACCTCTCATAACTTGTCTGAGGACAGAGTTTCTTTGGTGGGCAGCAGCATGCAACCCCAACAAGGGACTTCCCTTTACTCAACCCCACGCCACCCAGACCCTAACCACAGATGCATCATTCTATGCCTGGGGGGCACACCTGGATGACAAGTGCATTCAGGGCCACTGGAGCTCAAGTCAAACTCATCTGCACATCAACCAAAAAGAGATGCCAGCTGTTCAGCACACTATGACAGCTTTCAGGTCCCTACTCTCACCAGGACCCCCTGCTAATAAAAACAGACAACACCACAGTTATGTGGTACATCAACAAGCAGGGGGGAACCCACTCTTACCTACTATGCAGGCTAGCCATGGCCCTGTGGAACATGGCCTTGGACATGCAGATTCGTCTGCAAGCTCAATTCCTGCCAGGCAAACAAAACTCTCTGACAGACAACTTGAGCAGAAATCTCCTAGACCCACATGAGTGGAAATTAGACCCCAGCACGTTCAGTACTGTAATCCAGAAATGGCGGACCCCAGAGGTGGACCTCTTTGCCTCCCCCTGCAATCACCAGCTCAGCAAATTCTGCACCAGGACTCCTCACAGCAGGGCCTGGAAAATGGATGCCCTATCCTTCCAGTGGGAAAACCTCTGAATCTATGCATTCCCCCCTCTGCCTCTTCTCTCAAGAGTCTTACTCAAGATAAGACAGGACAGACCAAGGACAATCCTGATTGCCTCGGACTGGCCACACCATCACTGGTACCTACTATTGCGCAGCCTTTTACCGGTGCCACCCTAGCACCTACCCCAGATCCCAACTGTCCTCACTCAGCAGGGGGGGACAGATTTTGCATCCACAGCTGCAAACCATGAATCTTGCAGCCTGGCTTATTCCTTAAATTTTCCCCCTGTGACCAGCCTAAGCAAGCAGGTGCTGCACGTCATTCTTGAAGCCAGAAGGGCCCAGTACAAGGAAATCATATGCTGATAAGTGGAAAAGGTATTGCTCCTGGACTCAGCCTAAAGGAGAGTACACAGCACTGCCCTCCTTACCTCTAATCCTGGATTACCTAGTAGACCTACTCCACAGAGGCCAATCCTTCTCCTCCATTAAGATCCATGACCTGACATCATAGCCATCTCCAAAACCTGGCTCAAACCCTCTGTCTCTGACTCTGAGATCCTGCCCCAGGATTTCATAGTCTCAGAAATGACTGACTAAACAAAAAATGTGGCGGCTCTGCCTTAGTCTATTCTAACCTCCTTACCATAATTCCCCTCCAAATTCCAGAATACTGAACTAACTGCTAGAATACTAAATCTAAATAAACATAAAAATATCTGCATCATTGCCCTATATATCTCACCTGGTAATAATATCTCTACACTCGAAGAAATTCTCCTATGGGCTACTACTAGAATTAACTACGAAATGTACATCCTAGGAGATGTAAATATTGACTGGAACAAAATCAACTGCCATTCTCCCTCCCTAACCATTAACCTCTATAACTTCACTCAATTAATCCTCCCCATCATCCGACCAAACAAAATAAATCCACCTGGATCCACCTTAGATTGGATCCTAGTCTCTGATCCTAATAAAATAGCCAACTCTGGCACTATTCTTGATATCATTAGCAACCACCTCCCATCCTTCATACATCGATCAACCAGCTCTTCCCCACACCAGCATCAATACGCAACCTCACTAGCTTCAACCCCACTACTTTCTCAAACATTTTCAAGCAAATGAACTGGCAAATTTGAAACACCCTTCCTCTTGACAGTGCTATAGATTACTTCAACTCTGTCTTCCTAGATACCCTAAACTCCCTAGCCCCTCTAAGAAACAAAAGGATAAAAAATAAAACAGTTCCTTGGCTATCCAAAGCGATAAAACAGAACATGAACCAAAGAGATAAAATATGGAAACTTTACGAAAACAATAAACTGCCCGCTATGCTGCACCAGTATAAACAGCTGCATAACCTTGCAATAAAGCTAATCACCAAGGACAAAAAAATCCTACTACATCAAACTCCAGTCCATTAACAATAAAAATCCCAAGCTATTCTGGAATTCAATAAATTCTCTTCTCAATCCAGGCTCCAAGAATAATCCCTGTCCTGATCCAAATAAATCTGACCTTGAACTAAGCTGTGAATTTAACTCATTTTTCATAGAAACTATTTATAACCTCACCTGGACATTTCCTAATAATAACCCAACTTCCCTTCTCTCTGCACTTTCTAACTCACCTAGTAACCCTCCCTCTCTGTTTGAGCTCAAACCCATCTCCACTAACTTTATAAAAAAACTTTTGTCCAAACTTAAACCTTGCTCTAATGCTCCTGATAATATCCCCTCCTCCTTCCTAAAATGTGCTGCTATTGGTATTGTACTTCCAATCAGCATCATTACTAACAGATCCATAAAGGAATCATATGTCCCTAAACTCTGCCGCTCAGCCTATATTCTTCCTCTTCATAAAGGAGGCAAAAAACCAGCATTTCAAACTTTCGCCCTATTGCTCTGTTCTCACCAATCTCCAAAATCCTAGAAAAATGCATCCACCTCCAACTTATGCCTTTCCTGACCCTAAACAACCTTCTCACTCCCACCCAACATGGCTTCCGCCCAGGCCATAGCACTATAACCGCTCTACTGTCTTTCCTTGAAACTGTCAATCAAGCCCAAGATTCAGGACATTTAGTTTTTACTGTTTTACTTGATCTGTCTAAAGCATTCGATACTGTGTCCCACAAGCACCTTCTCTGTGATCTCTCTACCCTCCATCTCTCACCTAACACTTTCACCTGGTTCTCCAGTTATCTGTCAGACAGATCTCAGGCAGTTAAATGGAAGAACTCCATCTCTTTCTTCCTACCTACCCCAACTGGTGTACCACAGGGATCTATCCTTGGCCCTATGCTTTTCAACATCTTCATCAATAACTTTCACACTGCATTCCTGATGCCAAAATCATTCAATACGCAGACAATTCAACCTTAGTCTGCTCTGCCTCAAACCTCTCTGAATTGGTGACTAACCCAAATTGCTTTCTCAACAACCATAAACTGGATGCGCAAAAATCACCTCTCTGTTAATGCAAATAAATCAAAGATTCTACTATTCCCTCCTACAAAGACCTTCACAACTTCAAAGTCCATAGTCATACCAATTCACCTATAGAAGTAGTTCCTTCGGCTAAACTACTTGGCATTACCATTGATGAACACCTCAAATTTGATAACCACATTCAACAAAATATCAAGAAAACCCACCAAAAGCTAGGTATGCTGTACAGAAACAATCGCTTTCCCTCCAACTCTACTAGGCATACTCTATCCACAACTTATCTTCCTTCCTTACTATATGGAGCCCCTCTCCTAACCAACCTGATGTTCATCGTGTTACCCTGCTGCAGTCATCACACTTGGGTTATCCTGTCATCAGGCGGTCCCGCAGTCGGCCGGATTTCCAAAGTCTTGGTCCGACGTCGGTTGCTGTCATCTCATCCCTGATGTCAGTGCGCCAGGGGTACATATATTGCAACCGACGCCATTTTCTTCAGTCTTTCTTGCCGCGCGGTGCCCGAAGCAGAAGCAGTTCGCAAGTGCCGGTCGGCCGACTCCTGAGATTGTCGAATTCGAATTTCAGACCGAAGTCTTCTATAAAGCTAAGTACCCGTTGAAACTTTTCTTAAGGTCAGACCGATGTCAGAAAAAGATAACAATTGTATTTCTTGTGGGAAGCAAATACCTCATAAGGATTTTCATTCTTATTGCATACCTTGCCTAGGCCCTGATCATGACGTCACTTCTTGTCATTTTTGTGCTAGGTTTAATAAGCGTACTATTAAAAGACTATTTGATTTTGCACGACACTATTTTGGTAGAAAATCTAACTAAAACATGCCGTCGGAGTTACCGACTACCGGCGTGCACAAAAAACGCAGGGACAAGGACCGCCAGCCCAGGCGAAAGCCCAATTCCGAGGCCTCAGTTGATCCGGTCTCTGGTTCTCCGGTTATCAGTGAGGCTCCGACGCAGCCCCTGACTACCGCAGTTCTGGAACCCGAGACCGCTACGGATATTTTGACGGAATGCACTAGGCCGACGCAGCCTTTTACTTCAGGCCCTTCCGACGATTTACCTTCTAAGGACGTCGGTGCTTCTGAAACGCCATCGGTTTCTGAAGGCGTTTTCAGACCGACGGCTCTCACAGTCAAAACGTTTTCTAAGTCGAAGACTCCTTCTAAATCTAAAAAGACTACACTTCAGTCTCCTGTTCAAGGCCCTATGCCTAAGAAACAGATGCTCAAAATGGCTGAAGATTTGATTTCTCTTATCAGGGGTTCACAGCCTCCTCCTGACAAAAGGCCTAGACAAGAGGAAGATTCTGCTTCCTCTGAGCAGCTGTCTATTTCTTCGGATTCCTCTGAGGACCAAGACTATTCCTACTCTCCTTATGAAGATTCTGATGCTGAGGACTCTATTCCCTCAGCTTCCCCTCCTGAAGACTACTCTTTTGGGGAAACTTTACACACTACGAGGGAACATTTTCACTGGGAAGGTCAGGATTACTCTGATTCCAAGAAAAGGCTCAGAGAGTTTCTTTTACTCCCCCAACACAGACCTCTAGCCATCCCACCTGTTTTGGACATTGTGGATGATGTCTATTTAGAATCCAGTTTCAACCCAGACTCTCTACCTCCTGCTCCGGCTAAGCCTGACAGATACTACAGAGTACCTGATTACCAAAAATTTCTTTACAAAAGCCCAGTAGCTGACCCAGAGACTAGAGTCCCAAGGGGGCTAAGGCTTCCATGGCTAAAAACCCAGTACCTTCTGAGAGGGACTCAAGAGCACTAGACAAGTGGGGGAAAAAGGTTTACACCTCAGCCACATTAGCTATGAGAGCACTTAATTGTCAATTTCATATGCTTAAGTATCAGCAATTTCTAATCTCTCAGTTAAAACAAAAGATAACCTCCCTCCCTCAACAATCTGAATTGAAAGAAGTGCAGGATTTGTTGCATGCCACCGAGCAGGTGGGCAAACATACCTTACAATGTGGGTTTGATTCTTTGGAGGCCTCCTGCAGAGCAGCTGTCACTGGATCAGTTATACGTAGACATGCCTGGTTAAAGGAACAAAGTCTGCCTGATCATGTTAAAGCAAAACTACTAGATGCTCCCTTACAGCAGGATGTTCTTTTTGGAGTTAAAGCAGAAGAAGTTTTAAAGAAAATGGAAGATAAGGCGAAATCAATGCAGACAGTCAAAGATTTCCTACAGGTACAACCCCCTCGCTTCAGCAGAAACTGGCCAACAAAAAATTGGTCCTTTCCAGCCACTGACAGACCTCATAGGGGTAAATACAGGCGCCCAAGGGACAGAGGACAACCACAAACCCAGTATAAACCTCGCCAATGGGGCACTCCAACCCAGAAGGGAGGAGAAGACAGGTCTCAACCCACCAGAAGGCAAACTCAATGACTTGCACCTCAGCTGGCCAAACAAAACTCTTTTGTCAGCCCCCTTGGGGGGAAAACTAGCACTTTTTGCAGACAACTGGCACATGGTCACAAAGGACAAATGGGTCCTAGACATAATTTTACGAGGATACAGATTCCACTTTCACACCTTGCCAATGAAAAGAGGAATGCCAAACCTGCCACAAAATCAAGGGCAGAGGCTCTAAAACAAATTACAGCTCTCATGGCCATGAGAGCCATTCAACGGGTACCGACTCAAGAGCAAGGCCAAGGATTTTACTCAAGGCTCTTTCTAGTACCCAGAAAGGACAATGCTTGGAGACCAATTCTGGACCTTTCAATTCTAAACACTTACTTACAAGTCCCAAAATTCAAGATGCTAACACTACAGCAGCTACTTCCCATGTTGGGCAAGGAAGCATGGCTGGTAACATTGGACCTCAAGGAGGCATACCTGCATGTCCCTATCAGACAAAGTTGCAGAAGATACCTCCGTTTCATTGCAGGTTCAACCCATTATCAATTCTCTGCACTGCCCTTTGGCTTATCTACTGCGCCCAGAGTTTTCACAAAATGCCTGGCACCAGTAATTGCATATTGCAGACAAAGAGGAATTCAAATATATCCATACCTGGACGACTGCCTCATCCAAGCAGAAAGAAAAGACATTCTCTTACATCATCTGGCTTTTGTGAAGCATCTACTAAATTGTCTGGGGTACACAGTAAACGAAAAGAAGTCAAAACTAGTACCCTCACAAAAAATGACATTCCTGGGTGCCAGCTTGGACACAATGGCCCAGAAGGCTTACCTTACACCAGACAAGCAGCTACAACTGACTCAATATTTCAAGACAATGGCAACAAAGACCCAATTAACTGCAAGAAAAATTCTGCAGGCTTTGGGCTTCATGGCATCTTGCATTCTGGTAATACCATTTGCAAAACTGCATATGAGGAAATTACAGTGGTGCCTAAAAAGCATATGGTCTCAACACAGCCACAGCTTGGACACAGTGATATCTCTTATTCCCTGCCTTCAACAGGAATTTCTATGGTGGTCACAGGCATGTCACCTCAACAAGGGTCAGCCTTTCACCTTGCCCCCAACCAGGCAAACTATCACAACAGATGCTTCAGATTATGCCTGGGGGGCACACATGGCAGGGCAATGCATTCAAGGCCTATGGACTGCAGAACAAAGAAAACTGCACATAAATCAAAAAGAGATGCTAGCTGTACAGAAAGCTCTGACTGCCTTCAAGGATCTACTACATCCAGGACAACTTGCAATAAAGACGGACAACACCACAGTAATGTGGTACATAAACAAACAAGGGGTCACACATTCCTACCCCCTTTGCAGGCAAGCAATAATCTTATGGAACACAGCTCTGGCCTACCAAGTCCAGTTACAAGCTCAATTCCTGCCAGGACAGAAAAACATATTGGCAGACGACCTAAGCAGAAACATCAAAGATCCCCACGAGTGGAAACTAGACCCACAAATATTTACAATGATAACTCAAAAATGGGGCCTTCCGAATATAGACCTGTTTGCCAGTCCTCAAAACTACCAACTGACAAAATTTTGTACAAGGACATTCCACCATCAAGCTTGGAAAGTGGACGCTCTCTCCTTCAGTTGGAAAAACCTGACAGCATATGCCTTTCCTCCATTACCTCTTCTCACAAAGGTTCTTTTGAAGGTCAAAAAGGAGAAACCTCGACTGATTCTCATAGCCCCAGACTGGCCACGCCAGCACTGGTACCCGCTATTGAAGAATATGGCTCACAGCCCACCATGGATATTGCCTCAAATACCTCATTTGCTCACAGCAAAACAAACAGATTCTACAAAGCCAGCTAAAAACCTTAAACCTGGCTGCATGGCAAATCTATTAAACATCCAACCACCCCCTCTTTCACGAGCAGTTCTGGATGTTATTCTGGAAGCCAGGAGGCCAAGCACCAGGAAGGCTTACTCGGACAAATGGAAAAGGTTTTCTGCCTGGAACCAAGCTAAAGGCCAAGACACAACTCAGCCTCATATGCCTCACATTCTGCAGTATTTAGCTGAGATGTTGCACAAAGGACTTTCCTTCTCCTCAATTAAAATCCATGCTTCAGCTATTTCAGCTCACTACGACACGAATCCACCTTCATTTTCACATCCTCTTCTAAGGCAGTTCCTCAGAGGGGCAAAAAACATTAGACCACCTAGAAGAGCTCCTACACCAACATGGGACCTCAACTTTGTTCTGGAAAAACTAACGCTACCTCCCTTTGAACCAGCTTTCTCTGCAGACCTTCAGTTCCTATCTTGGAAGACTGCCCTGCTCCTGGCAATACCTTCTGCTAGGAGAGTCTCAGAATTACAGGCACTAATGGCAGTGGAGCCTTTCCTCATTTTTCATCAAGACAGAGTTTCTCTACGAACTAATCCTTCCTTCATGCCTAAGGTGGTTTCCAGTGTAGCTTTAAATCAAACCATCCACCTACCCACTTTCTTCCCCAATCCACAGAACAAAGGTGAGAGACTCCTACATTCCTTGGACATTCACAGGCAGCTTCGTTACTACTTGGACAAAACTAAGGCTTTCAGAAAAACTGACCAGCTCTTTGTATCCTATGCTACAGCTTCTCAAGGGAGGGCTATATCCAAACAAACCATTTCTAAATGGATAGGCCATTGCATATGGTTCTGTTATACCCATCATGGGAAACCAGTTCCTCCTACCATTAGATCCCACTCTACCAGGGCAACAGCCACCTCTACAGCCTTTCTCAGGGGGGTTCCTACCAAGGAAATTTTAGAAGCTGTAACTTGGAGTTCTGTACACACCTTCACCAAACACTATCACTTACCTCTTTATTCTAAGTCCAGGGCGGGCTTCGCCACTGCAGTTCTGCAGGGCCTCATTGCCTCCACTAACCCTCTATGATACCTCCACCCTACCTTAGCTTTGGGACTCAACCCAAGTGTGATGACTGCAGCAGGGTAACACGATGAACATAGTACAGTTTTGTACCTACCATAAATGTAGATGTTCGAGTGTTCACCCTGCTGCAGTCCAGGTTACCCTCCCTCCAACCCCTCTGATCTACTGGCTAAATCTCTGTTATGCCTTACTGATGTATTTGCTTATAGCTGAAGGGATTTTGTGTTTGTACAGTGTTCACACCATTTGGTACTAATTTTGACCACCTTTTTGGGGGCACCTGACACCTGGGGCAAGAAAAACTGAAGAAAATGGAGTCGATTGCAATATATGTACCCCTGGCACACTGACATCGGGGATGAGGCGACAACAACCGACGTCGGACCAAGACTTTGGAAATCGGCCGACTGCGGGGACCGCCTGACGACAGGATAACCCAAGTGTGATGACTGCAGCAGGGTGAACACTCGAACATCTACATTTATGGTAGGTACAAAACTGTACTTTTCTTCTATCACCTCCAAACTAGAAAATTGCTACAACAAAATCTCTAAATTTGCCACTAACTCCAAAAATTATACCCATCATTGCCTTTACCCTACAATCCTTGAATTGGCTTGAACTCCCAAACTACCTAGACTACCTCCAACTTACCACTACTCATAGACTCATATTTCACCCAACAAAATGTCCTGCTCTAACTGATCTCCTTCCCCCTTACACACCCAACAGAACTCTTAAGATCTGAACATCAGAATCTAATTGCTATCCACAAACCTAAATGTCCTGCTGGCCAACTTCTCCTCTCTTACTCACTAGGCAATAAATGGAATTCCCTTCCATCTACTCTAAGAACTATACCAAACTCAGAAAACTTTAAAAGCCAACAGCTGTCCTCTAAATGGAAATGTACCTGCCTTCACCCTACCTAATTCATGCTAAGGATTTGCTTCCAGTGGGTTCTCTCTGGTTCCTAAGCTCTCTATTACTCTCTTAGATATCCTCCTATGGGTCTGTTTAGTCTCCAGACAACTCCTACAGCATCTATCTCTCTATGCTCTCAACAACATCTATAGTTACTCTAACACAACTCAACCTTGTAAATAGTATCCCATTTTAAATGTGTGTAAGTAAAGTGTAACCACAATTTCTTTTTTTTTTTTTTTTTTTTTTTACACATGCTCATACATACATTGTTGCCAAACCTAATAGATTAGAATGTTTCCTCTAATGAAACTGTATAACCCTCAACTTCATTCTCAATGAACTTTGTTAAATTTGCATGACACCAAATGTGTTAATTTGTAACTTTTTTGTATATTTTTATCTTTTATACTTTTGTATCACTTGTATAGTAACTGTATTAAGCATCTTGGAGTTTTTCTCCCCAGGCCTCCACTGAAAATGGGTCATTTCAGCCCACTGGACTTCCCCGGTAATCTAACTGAAAATAAATAAATAATAAATGCCTCTGCCATTTCGGCTCATTACAACACTGAGCTACCTCTCTTCTCTCACCCTCTTATCAAACAGTTCCCGAGAGGGGCAAACAATGCAAGGCCACCAAGGAGAGCACCCACCCCTGCTTGGGACCTTAACTTTGTACTGGAAAAGCTCACGCTACCCCTCTTTGAGCCTGCAGCATCAGCAGAGTTAAAATTCCTCTCTTGGAAAGCAACCTTGCTTCTGGCCATCACTTCAGCTAGAAGAGTGTCTGAGCTACAAGCACTTATGGCTGTGGAACCCTTCATTATTTTCCATGCTGACAGGGTTTCCCTCAGGACTAACCCTTCCTTTATGCCTAAAGTGATATCCAGTGTGGCTCTCAACCAATCTATCCATTTGCCAACCTTCTTCCCTAATCCTCAAAATAAAGGGGAAAGGATCCTGCACTCCTTTGATGTGCACAGACAGCTCAGATTCTACCTTGATAGGACTAACCCCTTCAGGAAATTTGACCAGTTACTAGTCAGCTTTGCACCAGAGGCAGAGGGCAAGGCCATTTCAAAACAAACAATTTCCAAATGGATAGCACACTGCATCCATTTCTGCTACAAGTACCATGGGAAACCAACCCCTCAGGGGGTCAAAACACATTCCACTAGGGCAACTTCTACCTCTACAGCATTCCTCAGGGGAGTCCCTACCAGGGACATCCTGGAAGCTGCTACCTGGAGTTCTGTACACGCCTTCACCGAGCATGACCACCTGCATATCTTTTCCAAATCCAGGGTGGGTTTTGCAACAGCAGTCCTGCAGGGCATACTAGCCAGCCCCAACTCTTCTTGACTGCCTCCACCCTTCTTCAACTTTGGGAATCAACCCAAGTGTGATGACTGCAACAGTGAAACATGAAGAATAGTACAGTTGTGTAGATCTTAGAGTGTATTCACTGTTGCAGTCCTGGTTTCCCTCCCTCCAGCACCCATGTCTCTCTCTCTCTCCTCTCTGTGTCAACTCACCCCTTTCAGGGGTATTGGTATTTACTTTTTACTGGTGGTGTTTGTCCCACCATAACTTAGCTACCTATTTGGGGGGCTCCTGACATTTGAGGCAAGAAAAACTGATGTAATGGCGTTGGCTGCCAGTTTTTGTACCCCTGATGACCTGACATCGGTCCTGAAGTGACAGCAACCAATGCAGAAATACTAAGTCTCTAGGTATTCTGGCCGACTGAGGGCTACCTGCAGGCAGATAACCCAAGTGTGATGACTGCAACAGTGAATACACTCAAACATCTACATTTATGGTAAGTGTACACAACTGTACTTTTTGAAATGTTTGTGTGAGCTACTTGGAGATGGTTTGTTGTATACTTCTATAAAAGTGCATCTTGTGGCCATCTCAGCTCATCTGCCCATGGATCCTTCTCTTTCATCTTTTTTTGAGGTCAGTTTATCAAAGGAGTGTTACACAAGAGACCTCCTCGAAAGCAATTTTCTCCTCCTTCTAATCTCAAATTTGTTATTGACAAAATGACTTTAAACCTCCTTTGGAACCTTACCTGTCTGTCTGCTTTATGGTTCATTACTTTGAAGACTGCTTTATTCATTGCTCTGACATCTGCAATGTGAGTCTCTGAGCTGCAAGCTGTCATGGTAGACCATCCCTATCTGATTTTTCATAAGGACAAGGTTGAGTTATGCATTAATCCATCATTCATGCTTAAAGTTGTTTCTCAGTTTACATTGAGTCAAACTTTCAATCTCTGAGTGTTCTGTATGGATCAAAAAACAAGGGAATAAAGATTCTGAATACTTTGGATGTGCTCAGACAGCTTAGGGTGTACCTTGACAGTACAAAGGCCTTTAGGAATGCCAAACAGCTGTTTGTCTCCTGTATTGGGGCCGAGAAAGGTCAACCTGTCTCTAAACAAACCATTGCACGATGGTTGTCCGCTGCTGCTATTTTTTGTTACTCACACCTTGGTAAAGATCTTCCAGCCAAGGTTGTGGTTCACTCAGTTAGGGCTTTATCTTCGATGGCATATTGCAAAGAGGTGGACTTCAAGTATTTTTAAGCAGCAACCTGGTCCTCTGTTCATAACTTCACAAAGCACTGCAAACTGGATTCCTTTTCATGGTCCAGGGCAGGCTTTGCTAGGACCATTTCTCCTGTGGTTCCTGGATCCTTATCCTTCTCACTTCCCAGGTAGGATGAGATTTTGTAATCTAAACAAAATGTCACTGAGCAGTAGGAATGATAAACATAGTACAGTTGTGCAAGTCCCACTTACCTGTAACAGTAGATCAAATTCCTCACTGCTTCAGTGACCACACCAGCCATTCTTCAGACTGTGTGTAGTTGTGAGGGGGCTTTCAACCTCTTTAATTTGGTTGGTGTTGGATTTGTTTTTTATATGGTATTGTGATTGGCTGCAAATTTACTCTTGGTAGATAATTCTGGTTTCAGGTACTTTTCTCTTCTTGGTGGAAGTGAAAATGCCTGAACATTTAATTCCTGTGACAGCTGACAGCTGTCATCTCAGAGTATGCTCAGCTAGTCAGCTAATACATAGAGAGGGAGGGGGACCTGATCTTTTGACAGCTGACCAGTACACGGTTACTCTGCAGATAACTCAAAATGCCACTGAGGTAATGAGGGATTCAAACATCTACTGTTACAGGTAAGTAGGACTTGTGTACTGTATATTTGTGTAAGATGTTAATAGTTTTGAAGTGTTTCCTTGGCTTATGAGTTTTCATTCTTTTAGAGTTAGTGAGACACTGCATCTATTTCATTAAGCCAGCGGCATATACTGATACATAAACACCTGTCCCATTGGATCTGCAATAGTGAAAGAGGGTACACCTGTTCCTATCCACTTCAGTGTCAGAAAGTGCCACTACCTTAAGTAACGTAGTCTGTCTTTCTGTAGTGGAAATGCTTTGATTTTTCGATGTTATATTCATCGCCTGCAAATGTTGTGTGATGAATCAAGCTGTGGGCTTCAGTATAGTGCAGTGTTTATCATTGTTTCATTTAGTTTCATTTACATAGTTGTGAGGTGTAATTTAGTGTAATTTAAGGGGATGTGATGACTGAAGCTACCCTGAATGATGCATATTGCTGTAATTAATTAATTAATTAATTAATTAATTAATTAATTAATTAATTCATTCATTAATTCATTCATTCATTCATTCATCAATTAATTAATTAATTTATTTATTTATTTTTCCTTCCTTTAAGAGCTGAACTTTGCGTATTTTTAGGTACTGTTTATGTCATCAACCTGCGGTTTATCAAATAGGTGTTCTGTGAAAAACAGCTTAGTGGGAGTTCTACCTTCTCACTTCACTTGCAGAACATTACAGAGTCTTTTTCTTCTTCTTTCGGCTTTTTCCCGGTTAGGGGTCACCACAGCGGATCACCTGTTTGCTCATGATTGGCAGTGGAGTTTTACGGTGCTGAGGTGCCAGCCCAGCGCCCAACCTTCTACAGAAGGCACATGCACGCACACACTCACACCTAGGGCCAATTTGGAGTGTCCAGTCCACCTACAGCATGTCTTTGGGATGTGGGAGGAAACTGGAGCACCCGGAGGAAACCCACGCGACCACAGGGAGGACATGCAGACTCCGCACAGAAGTCACCCCAGCCGAGAATCGAACCGGAGAACCTCTTGCTGTGAGGCGGCAGCGCTAACCGCTGCACCACTGTGGCCGCCCTTGCCAGAACATTACAGAGTAGTGTATAGCAAAAGTGGTATCCTCCATGTTAGACGCATGGTTTCATAAGGTTGTGTTTTTCCATGATTTCTTGGGTGAATAGTGATCCAAACAGTTCTAAAACTAGTTTTTTTTTTGTTTGGCTGTATTTGATACAAGTCAGTAGTTCTCTGATCTTCTTGACTGAGTTTTGTTGGTCTGTGTTTTCCATTGTTTATGTTTTGAAGTTTATTTGCTATAGAGCCTGAGTCGTTCCACACTTTGGTTTTGATTGTTTGTCTGTTGTACTCCTTTACCCATGGAAAACAAGAATGTTGCATGATTATTGTTGGACAGGGCCACTTTCAGTTCGAGGTCTTGAACCCCTCATCCTTACTAAGTGTTCTTCCTTGTACCTTTCTGTAATTGGTGAATTAATCCTTCTTGGTCTAGACTATTACATTCATAACTTGGATACAAATTTACATTTGTCTGCTTCAGGGTGATTAAAATGTTTCCTAATCATAACATCTTTCTTGTCCCCCCCAAAAAAATATTATTTTATTCTTTTTTTCATCATTATCTATTTCAGTGTCCATTGGTTGATGTAGTACATCTAATTACCTCTTTTAAGTATTTTTTTCTAGCTTGAATATTGAACTTGTAACTTTTGATGATTTTTGAGGTTCCTGTTCTGCCCTCACATACCTCACACTTTATACTCTGCCTAATGAAGATTGCTACCCTTCCCCTTGTATTGCTGTTTGTGTTCTGCCTGCACAGCAGATATATTGAGACAACTATGTCCCATTCACCTTCTTAATTTGCCCATGTGTGTCTGGCACGCTTGCTACATCTGCTTCCACTTCTTGATTGCACCCTACTTTCATCCCTAAACTGCTGAATATGTAATATTTTGTCATTTTTTATTTTACATTTGTTAACCGGGGGTGTCTGACTGAGCCAAAAAGGCCCTTTTTCAGCAGAGGCCCAGGGAGAAAAGCTCCACAAAGAAAAATTACAGACACGTTTAGTTATTTAGACATGATCAGTATACACACAAATTACAGGAGACATGTTTTTACAGTGGTATGCGGCACATAAACAGTTACAGTGGAGAGAACAAACAAAAAAATATTAATTTTAAAAATAAAGGTAATTAATAGATTTGTGGTGTACAGCTGAAATTTGGAACATAGGTAGAATACATACATAGTGCACAGGTACAGTACATACGTTGTAGATTAGCCAGTGTTTGTGAGTAAGATTGAAAACTATTATCAAGTGCTCTAGATTTTGTATGTATGTATTGTCCGCTTTCACTAGCCTGGGGAGCAATCATGGCACTGCCAACTTTCCTTGAGATGTTGCCTGATGAGGTCTTTAAAGGAGGCTTTGGATGATGTGTTTTGAATGCTTGTAGGGACACAGTTCCATTTTTTAGCCACTGAACTACTATATAGTGCATCTCCAAAGCTATTGTAGCTGTTGGTGACTTCTAGTAGTAGTTTGCTTGATGATCTAAGAGGCCTTTTGGCTGAATGATGTTGTACTAGGTTTTTGAGGGCAGGACGCTTATTGGGGAGGTAATAGATAGAATGACAGAGGCAGAGCTGATTGTAGGTTAGGAGGTTGTGTTAGTTCAAGCCAGTGGCGCTGTCTCAAAGCAGTACAGTGATGAGTTCTATATGAGGCATTTGCAGCAAAGCGGGCAATTCTGTTATAGCAGGCTTCCATTTTGCTTAGTTCAGTTTTGTTGAGATTAGTCAGAATGGGAGATGCATAGAGTAGGGTGGATAGAAGTTGGGAGCGAGCAATGGCTGATCTTGTGTTGTTGGCAAGAAATGGTTTGATACGGTAGAGCGACCCCAGTTTGGCATGTACTTTTTTAATAGTTAAGTTGAGATGACTATCAAATTTTAGGTGGGAGTCTATGGTTATTCCCAATAGCTTAGCCTGTGCCACTGGAGCAATTGGAGTAGCATTAGTGGAGTAGATAGTGAATTGACTGTTAGTGTTTTTGTTAGAACTGGTTATAATCATAAGCTGAGTTTTGTTTGGATTGAGGATAAGTTGGGCTTTGGTAAGGTAGTTTTCAACGTCAGAGAATGCTAGTTTAGTTGTTTGCAGGAGGGTGGGAATGTTTTGTGCAGAACAGATTAAGGTAGTGTCATCTGCATACTGAATTATAGATGCATGCTGTGTGGAGGAATGGAGGTCATTTGTGAAGACTGTGAATAGTAGTGGTCCTAAGCTGTGGGACTCCTATAGTTATGGGCAGCTGTGGAGAGAGAGAATTTTCCCATTTCACAGCTTGGTACCTGTCAGTTAAGTAGCTTTGGAACCAGGTAAGAGTGGAATTTGATAGATATTGGTTGAGTTTGTTTAGCAGGATTTGGTGCGACACTGTCAAATGCTTTGGACATATCCAAAAAAGAGTTGACACTTGTAGGCCTTCATTTTTGAGACTGTTTACTGTGTCTGTGAAGCAGGGGAGGGCTGTAGTGGTACTATGGGCAGGTCTGAAACCATGCTGAGTAGGTGACAGGATGTTGCTGTCTAGGCGATAGTTTAGCATCTGGGTATGGATGCATTTTTCTAGGATTTTGGCCAGGGGGGAGAGTAAAGCAATGGGTCTGTAGTTTAGTTCAGTGGAGGTCCCGCCTTTATGTCTGGGTGTAACAGGATATTTTCCAGAGTTTGGGCACATAGTTTTCAACAATTGATCTGTATATGAGAGTGGAGACTGGGATAGCAATAGCATCTGCTGTGAGTTTCAAGAAATAGCTGGGGAGTAGGACGGCTGCTGTTGATGAGGTTTTTAGTTTGGAGAGCATGCTTTTGATTGAAGTGGTGGAAACTGTTTTGAGGTTAAAGCTTGTATTGGTGTTATTTGTGTTGGGGGAGATAGTGAGGAAGGAACTGTCCTGTGATACTAAGGATAGAATTGAGTTCACAAAGTGGGAGTTGAATTGTGTTTCGATGGGAACTTGTGTCAGGGGTGGTTGGTTTGGGGTAGTCTTTTGGGTGGATTTTAGTAGCTGGTTTACATTTTTCCAGAATTTTTGCGGGTTGTGTTGGTATTTAGTTTGTAATGTTGTGTAGTAGGATTTTTTGTCCAGCCTAATGCATTTTTTTGCACGGTTGCGCAGTTCTTGGTACTTAGTTAGGCTTTGTGTTTCTTTGTTTTTTTGATAGTAAAGCCAGGCAGTGTCTCTGGACTGAGGATTTGTTTGGTTTCTTTACTAAGCCAGGGGTTTGTAGAGGTTCTAACCTTGATTTTGCGCAATGGAGCGACAGTGTCTAGGTGTTGTAGAAATGTTTTGTTGAAATATGCTACAGCCTGGTCAAGTGGGAGGGTTTTTAGGGTGGTCCAGTCACAGTTACAGAGTAAGGTGTTGAGGACCTCAGGAGAGAATTGTTTTGTGTTTCTAGTGGATATATAGTTAGTGGTTTTGCATATGCTTGTTCTACTACGTATAAAGTATATTATGTTGTGGTCACTTAAGGTGTCTGGGAGACTGCCTGTGTGAGGGTACAATGTGGGGTTGTTAGTTAGGACCCAGTCAAGGATGGATTCCCTTTTAGATTTTTTATCACATCTAGTTGGAATTTGGACTAACTGCTGGTAGCCATGGAGATTTATTAGATTACTTGGTGATTCTGATGTACAGGTGAACCAATCTAGGTTGAAGTCCCCCAGAATAAGGGTTTCTTGTGAGTATGTGGAAGAACACCAGGATAAGAAGTCTTCAAGGCTAGCAGGTGTATTACCAGGTGGAATATAGGTCACAATTGTGGTGATGTCCTTTTTAGGGTGAAGTTGAAGTTGTGAGATAAGTATGTCCCAATAATTGGGGGAGGAGTAGAAGTTTGGTAATTGACGGACAGTTAAGTTTGACTTGTACAGTAAGGCAGTTCCACCCCCTTTACGAAGTGGTCTGTCTTGTCTAATGATATTGTAGCCGGTAGGGAGAACTTCTGAGTTAGCTATGTTTTTTTTTAGCCAGGTTTCTGTGAAAGCAACTGTGTCTGGGGAGTAGTGTGCTATTGTGGCCTGGAGTTCAGG
Organism: Protopterus annectens; assembly: GCF_019279795.1. Taxonomy (NCBI): domain Eukaryota; kingdom Metazoa; phylum Chordata; order Ceratodontiformes; family Protopteridae; genus Protopterus; species Protopterus annectens. The sequence continues at coordinate 938,850,105 of NC_056748.1, forward strand.
TATTTTATTTTTGATACTTTTAATATTAATATTTAGCATTAAAAGATGGTTGGTTTTGCTGTTGTTGTTGATTTGCCCAGGGATGAAGAAAGTGGGGATGTTATGTTCTGACATTTGTGTTGGAGCAGTTTTGAGCCTGGGTTGGGGTGGATATCCCCACTTATGGTGAGCCTGGAGTTAAAATGGTTGTACAGATGTTGGAGTTTGGTGAGGAGTGTGAGAAAGTATTGTGTTTTTTTGTTTGTGATACTTTTCTTTCCTGGGTTCCACTGGAAATTGATGTCCAACCAGTAGACAAATTAGTAAGCAAAGCAAAATGAGAAGGAAAAAAAAATTCCTGTCATTATGTACCACAACTCTACACCCTCTTCCTGATAGTTTTTTTAGTCTTTCTACCCTTTTCCCACACTCCATACCAACACCCCCCCCCCGCCCCATTTTCGTTTCTGGCTTTAGCTCTGCTCCACAGTTGTTCTTACATCTGTTCCTTCCTAATGTGACTTCTGCATTCCTTTGATGGTTTATTTACTTGTCTGCCTAATGCTGTTTATCTTAGTCTAGCTACTGCAGATTTTTGTCCTTCTGTCATTCTGCTCCTCCCCTACTCATTTTAATTAAATTGGCTTGATGTACCTTTGCATTCCAGATTTCTGCAAGGGGTATCCACATTGAAAAAGGTGAAGTCCATCATTGTAATAGTTATTTTACCCTTTCAAAGAATGTAGTGCATCTGCTCAGTTACTCAGGCCTTTTATCTTCCAATGTCTTCCTACAGTGGTCTGAAATGAGCTTCGATCTCCAAGGTGCACTTTTAGCATCCCAGTCTTCCTAAAGGCTCTTCATTCATCTTCTCCCATGAGATGCTGAAAACACACTGCCATATCACTCTTAGTATACCCTGATACACATCATTCTTCCTGATACACATCATTCTTCCCTTACATCTCCTCTAGTCTGTTGTTACTAATACTACTTCTCTTCTTTTTTGTGTTTGCATATGGTTCAGCTTTCTGACTGCAGTCTGTTTTGCTTAATCTGATTTTACTTTTACTTGTCCTTCCTTGTCTGATTTTTCTCTTCAGTACTCTCCTTTATGCCCCATAGTTGCACACTTCTTTCCTCCTGAGTTGTGAGGCCATTAACAAAACTTAATCCTGTGACTCTGAGCAAGTCAGTTAAGTAGCCACTGCTCCCAGGCTAAGTCTGAATAAGGTCAATGTGGATCAGTACTCTAGTTACCAAATGTAAGTAAACAATTAAGTATTGTACAGTGTATGTAAGAAGTTGCATGTTCACTATTACTTGCAAGAAGTATTTACCCTGCCCTGTTTAAATGAATGTCTTACAAGTCCAAGATATTTAAGATGCAGAAAAGCTGTTAGTACCTGTTTGATTACAACAACACCTGTTAAAAAAGAAAAGTTCCACTTATTGTTTACTTTGCATATTCTGTAAATTTGCAGGCCTTTTATACAGCAGACACTCTTAACATTTTTTGGTGACCAGTATCTTTCTTTTTGTAAGTAAAATTTTCAGAATTTTAAAGCAGTAAAACAAAACAAACAAAAAAAAACTACAAAAAGTGAATGTGAACAGAAGTACGATCCAGAAGATCCCGTAGGTGTTGGGAGCCCACATTCCTGGCAGAAGAAAAAGTCACATGGCCCATTCACTCAGGCCCAGTGATCCAGATTGGCCCTCCATTCCCTAGTTATGAGTTAGTTGGTAGGGACTAGGCCAACTTGCAGGCCTTGGGGGATGATCTACCATCTTCCCTTTGGTCACTATAGCTATGTCTGTGACTACCCCAGAACAGTGTATAAAGCATTCTGTATTTTTCCTTCATGTACTTGTGTACTACTTCTGTACTATAGTTAGTATTCCCTCCATTTCTTACACTATAGAGTGTATATCCTTTTAAATACCATTGTTGGTAGTTTTTTTCCCTTTTTTCCTTTAAAAAATATATGCATATATAATAAAAATATGTCTGCATTAGATCAAATCTGTTTAAAGTCCTTTACTTATAGAAGAATTTTTCTCAGTGTCAATATGGCAGAGAAGCAGGCTGGTTTCAAAAAGTGCACCAAATGTCGTCACAAGATACCACTTTCGGATTCACATTCTCTGTGTATTTTTTAGGGCTCAGCAGGAACAGCTACGCAAATACGGCAGGTGCAAAGGTGAAAAAAGTCAACAGCGAAAGAAAAAGTGGCCAGCCCCAAACGAGCTGGTTTGGGGCTGGCCGCTTTTTCTTTTGCTATTTTGTAGGGCCCCACCACTTCCAGGAGGACTGCTCCATTTCACTCCTTCAATTCTAGAGCTCTGGTAGAGTGAAAGAATAAATTGATTCTCAAAGGCTTAATTCCTTCCTCCTTTCTGAGGCTTTATCTGGAGCTTCCCCTGAGAAAGCAAAGAAGACTATATCTCCCAGTACTTCCAACAGTTTCTACTAAATTGTCTGACAAATGTAAGAAAAGACCTCCTTAGGATCTGACTGACTCTTTGGGTCCTAAAAAGAAAGTTACCAAATTGTCAGATCCGACTTCACACTCTGATCCAAAACTCATGAAAAAAGGCTATTGGGTCCGACTTCAGCTTCGGATCCGAAGCTGAAGAGGCCTAGGCACTTATAGGATCAGGCTTCTGTAGATCCGATGCTAAAAATATTGGATCCCACTGTCCCATCAACACTACTGTTCCGTCCAGGGTTCCATCTTTTTTGGAGAGACGTAGGCCTTCTTCCATTGTATTCACTCACTCTTCCAAAAGCCTTACAGGAGTAGATGTGGAGAGCTTAGTGAGAAGAATTCTGGCAACGCAGAGCATGTCAGGCACCCTGCCAGCTCATAGCCTTTTGGGTCAGGAGGTCTGACCTGCCACTACACCCCCTTTGCAAGTTCCTCCTCCAACTCCATACTCAGTCTTGGAGATACTGGATCCGAGTCGCCTGGGCCCACCTGCATCAGATCCGAGAACTTCTTTATCCTTGGATCCAAAGGTTGTTCTTAGCTTTTTGGTTACATTGGATCTGGAGAGCTCTCGGAGCTAGAGCTACCCTGTCTGGTCTGAGATGTCAGAGCTGATTCAAAGGGTCTTGGAGCCATCTCTGTGCCTCAGGGCCTCAGCATGGGGTTAGTTCAGCTCTAACTTCAGCCTTAGAGGAGTTCTCCTCTGAGCAGGGAGGGACTTCGGTCCAGAGGCTTGCTCTTGCGGATCCAGGGTCCTGCTCCTCTATGTGGAGGTCTGCCTGTGAGGTTATAGAAAGAGCCTTGTCTGCATCTATGACGAGGACTGTTCCTTTCCCCCTCAGGTCCTCAGTCTACAGACTTGCCATCTCTCTGCTTGGAATCTCATCTATCCTCTCCACAGGGACTGCTGATACCAAAATCCCAGGCTTCCCAGCAGGGTGTTTCCCACCACTTCTGATACCTCCCAGAACATCCCACTGAGGAGGTCGCTAAGAAGAGAATTGTGCAAGAGGAAGCACAGACTCCCCCAAGGAGTCAATCACAGAAGACACAGACTTTGATGAAGGTGAAGGGTCCCCATGGTCACCTCCTGAAGATGTACAGCTTGGAGACATCCTTGAAATCCTGAAGCAGAGAGGTGGTTAGAAGTCCATCAACCCTTCATCTGAAGAGTCTGTATTTGTGGAGGCATTCAGTATGACCTGTCTAACTCCTGGGTGATTCCACCCACCAATGACCTCATAGATTTGATCTCTTGGCGGGCATGGAACACCCCTGACATCATTGAGTCAATTCCCCGGAGACCGGACAAATTTTTAACAGCACCAGAAGAGACAGCTTTGGACAAAATGGGTGCCTGTTGATGGTCATGGCAGTGGCCACTAAAAAGGAACTACCAAATAGAGTTCCACTGTCCATCCACCGAACATGGAGTCTCAGGCGATGGACAGGTTTGGGAAGCATGTGTATGCTTCAGCGACCTTCGCTTTAAGGTCTCTCAACTATTTCGCACATTTCACCAGGTTACAGGGAGAACTAAGTAAGGAACTCTAATACCCTTTCAGTATCCGTTTCTGATGATGTGCAACTGTCTTTGACTTCTCAGTTGGCTACACTACAATCAGTTTCCAGTTCTTCCATGAGGTTAATTTCGTTTATGGCTGAAGGAACCTCAAGGGCAGTGGGTTCCATTGTTTCCAAAAGGAGGCATGCCTGGATGCGTTTGTGATTTTTGAGGAGCCCTTGAAGTATTTTTGTCATCAGTGCTCCCTTTAATGGAACGTCTTTGTTTGGTCCAAAGTTAAGGATACTTTATTCTTGTGTGAAAAGGATGGAAAGATCTTGTCTGACATTGGTGTAAGTTTTTCCATGCCTCAGAGATCCTTCTCCAGGAATCAATGTGGTACTGGAAAAATGTGGTTCAAATAGTCCCAGGGTCCTTTCCAGGACACATGTGGAAGACGTTCCCCCAGGAGTAGGGCAGGGACTCTAATGGCAGATGCCACCCTCGCAGCAAAGGTGGCCCAAAAAACCATGGGTTCAGAGATTCTCTTTTCAACAGAGCCTTCCAGCGCTCCTGAAAGGAGGCCCTATTGTCCCCCTCTGGAGGCAGTTTGGGGTCATTTATCCCTGCACCAGAGAGCCTGGCTAGAGATAACAGATTCAAGAGTGTAGAGGATCATTTCCAGGGGTTATATAATACCCTTTTCCCTTTCTCCTCCAATTTCAAGAAAAATCCCTGATGTTTCACCCAGTCGGAAGGAACAAGTAGCACTTCAGATACAAAAGCTGCTAGAAAAAAAGTCATCCAAGAGGTCCTGCCAGACTAGATAGAATCCGGAACTTACTCAAGATTATTTTTAGTGCCAAAGTAAACAGGGGATCTCAGCAACTTGAACAAATCAGTTTGACACACCAAGTTTCAAATGGTCACGGTTCAGTCCATCCTCCCTTTTCTGGGAAAGGATGATTGGATGTGCTTGTTAGACCTTCAGGATGTGCACTATAAAGATGAATGCGTGGTCCACAAGGTGCATACATTTCTAGCTGGGAGCAGTCATTAACAATTCAGAGTTCTGCCATTTGGTCTCGCCGCAGCCCCTAGGGCGTTCACCAAATGTAAGGCAGTAGTGGAAGCTTACTTGAGACTGCATGGATTCCAGGTGTTTCCATATCTAGATGACTGACGCATTACTACCCCGACCAGGTATCAAGTAATAGAGGCAGGAAGTCAGGTTATCTGGACACGCTCTTCTCTGGGGATAACCATAAACTACGGAAAGTCTCATTTGAAACCTACTCAAAAGTTGGAGTTTATGGGAGCATTGTTCAACATAAAGTCAATGATAGCATCAATGCCTCCTCTAAGAGTTCAGACCTTAAGAACACAGGTCCAGAAAATAATCTGCAGCACTAATGTTTCTGCCTGCTTGGTTCTTTAGGCCCTAAAATCAGTGGCAGTGTCACTAACTCTAGTACCGTTAGCCAGGTTCTACATGAGGATTCTAAAGTGGATACTAGCCACACAAGGGTCAATACTTTACCAACCTATGTCAACCCTGATATGTATTACTCAGATTTGCAAGAGAGATCTCAGGTGGTGGATTCAATCAGAACAGGTTCTACAAGTCCGTCCATTCATTCCCACTCAGCCCAAGACTATAGTGACCATGGACGCTTCACAGTTAAGGTTGTTGGGCATTATTTGGGGAAGAAAGTCCGAGGCACTTGATCCCCTGAAGAGGCAACTTGCATGGCAGTGTCCTAGAGATGAGTGCGGTGCTTTTAGTGTTGCAGACCTTTCAAGAAGCTCGCCCCTCTGGGACAATTGCATTTCAAATGGACAGCATTTCTGGTACATCAACAAGCAAAGAGGGGACCAAATGTTTGTCCTTGTATCGAGAAGCTGTCAGAATGTGGCAAAGGGCGATCTCATCCAACTGCTTTTTCATCGCAATGCACATTCTGTGGAAGTCCAACATGATGGCAGACAAGTTGAGCAGATGCATTCTTCTACCTCATGAATGGTGTCTCAACAAAAATGTGGCGGATATGATTTCTCGTCAGTGGAGCCAGCCTTGTTGCAGTCTTTTTGAGTCTTCCCCTATGCAACAAATGCAACATCTACTTTGTCTGGATCCCCCCACAGGGGGAGTCACCGAGGGATGCTCTACATTACAATTGCCCCCCCCCCCCCAGCCTTCTTTATGGCTACCCACCAATCCTGCTAATTTCCAGGTTTCTACAGAAAGCTGCCATGTTGATGCGCAAAGTTATAATCCTTGCACCTTTATGGCCGCAACAAATTTGTTTTCCCTTCCTTTGGCTGTACTCCACCAACCATGGATTCTGGATCTGACTCTAGACCTCCTGTCTCATCTGACAGGCATGATCCTTCCAGATATACTGAACCTCAGGCAGACTGTTTGCCTTCTCCAATTCCATTAATAGCCAGAACATCTATGCTGTCCTCTCCAGTCCATCAGATACTTTTATCTTCACATAAACCATCTACATGTAAACTGTACTCCAGCAAATGGAGAAAATTTGCTTACTGGGCCTACAAAAATAACTTCAATCTCTTTTCATTTCCTTTGTATAGTATCCTTGAATTTTTTGCCTTACTTTTTAAAGACTGAGCTAGCTGCTCCACAGTGAAGGTCGAGCTAGCAGCAGTCTTAAATTTTCACATAAGATTTGGATGGGGTCTTTATCAGAACATTGAAGTTTTAAAACTTCGAATGTTCTAATATCGACCCGTTTTAATCGAACGCTAAAAATAGCGAAGCTGCAGAGCACAGAATTCTTTCCTAGGGAAAAAATTTGGTTGGCCGGTTCTGTGGCTTCGCTATTTTCAGTGCTGTGGTGGAGATTTACGGGTCTGGTTCAGGTAAGTGTGTGATTGTGTGGTTGTTAGGATTAGTGCGTGGGTTAGGTGAGTTAGGGTTAGGGCGCGGGTTAGGTGAATTAAGTTTAGTGGCGGGTTAAGTGAGTTAGGGTTAGGGCACGGGTTAGGTGAGTGTGCGATAGTGACGGACCTTAGGGTTTGGGTTAAAGTAAGTAGATAGATAGTAGTGTATGTATAGTTTATTGTAGGGTTAGTTGTAGGATTATAAGTGTGTTTGTGTGTATTGATGTTTTTTAGGTTTGCTTGTGTTGTGTGTATGTGTTTCGGAACAGCAAATTTTTTTTCCCCAAGGAAAAAAATTTGCTGTTCTGAATGTTCAGTATTATGTGGTTTAGATATTTTAGGTGCAATGAAATAGCGTTCGCTATTTTCATCTTTCGATAACATGATATAAATGCATTTGGATGTGCTTCTGTTGGCTCCCATAGGCTATGCAAAACTTTTTGTGAGGTACTGTGCTTCTGAGGCCTTCTTTTAGAGACTGTACTCCCTTATGGGACCTTAATCTGGTTCTGCAGCAACTTACTCAACCCTACTTTGAAACAGCAGCTAAATGTGACCTCGGGTATCCCACTTGGAAAACTTTTTCTTGTAGCCGTTACTTCTGCCAGTAGAATTTGAGATTCAGGCATTGTCTTCAAAACCACCTTATTTGATCTTTCACAAAGATAGGGGTCACTTTAAGAACTATATTAATCAATCTGTCAGTTTGCTGGTATTCTTCCCCAGATTTTATAACAAAGGTGAATACACATCCCTTGAGTCCACCCAGGGGACTAGGGTAGCTGGGGACTCTTTCCCATAAACTGAGGACAGAAGGAAAATTTACATCATCAGCCGCTTCCTTGGTACATAGCTCCAGGTGCAGTCTCCTATCTCTGTAATTCAGTACTTCTTTCTGCTGATATTTAGCAAGATTTGAAGTACTTGGGTTTGGTGCATTGTGGGCAAGGGAGTAGCTCAAGAGTTTTCTGGTCGCCATGAGGTTTGCAACAGCCGAGTCTGATCCGACAGATCGGATCTGAACACATAAGTTGAGGAAGAAGGAAAATAGACAACACAGATGAAACATTGAGTACATAACTTCTTTTTATTGAATTTAAGTACATAATTACTTTTGATTAGATCCTGAAAGTCAACTTGATGAAGAATAAATGTTAGAAATGATAGCAAGTGAAAATTAAAAAAATTTGTTTTTGTAAAGTAGCTGTGTCAAACTGACCATAAAGGCTATGAATGTTTTGTTGCTCTAGTAGAAAGATCATGCTGTAAAACTGCATGTAGAAATTAGTCTGGACCTGTAGAAAATTGTGTGTGTTAACACTGGTAACAAAAAAATAAAAACTGTAGACCTGGTGTATTAAATGTGTAAAAAGGGTCACATAGCTTGATTTTGTGATGATGACAATAGCAGTGTTACACAGGCCAACGCCATTACCTCTGAAAACCATGCTGCTAATGATATGTGTAAGGAATGTGATAAATTATCTGCTAACATGGTTGAAACTGCATTTTTTCCTTCCTGTTACAAAATTAAGTGCAGTGTCTTAATTAATGGCAGAGAGATTGATGGGATTCTAGCCTCTGGCAGCATGATCACACCTAAGGCAAGTGTGTGCAGTTCAGAAGAAAACCCATACTTCTAAAGCAGTAGTAGTAATATGGATTTATGGTGATAAGAAACAGTATCCCATCACTCAGAAGCACAAGTAGTGTTTGGGAAAGTATTTCACCCTGTTTTGTTTCTTCTCAGTTTAATACAGAACATGATAATAAGGAAAGATTTCCTCACTTTAAAGAGTTTTTGAGGCCACAAGAAGAGTGTACCTTTTTGATAGACCCCCCCAGGCTGTGTGAGGAAGGAAACCAACAAATAAATAAGCTTGTATCTATACCTCTGCTTAAGTTATAAAAAGGGTCTTGTGACCCATTGTCATTCATTAGTATGCATTAAATCATCAGACATCAAAGCCTTTTTATAAGAAACCAATTGTGAGGCAGAGACTGTAGACAAAATCAGGCTACATCTGCCTCTTCCTGTCTACTTCTTCCTATCCTGCTACTCTGAGAAGAGTTACATAACAAAAGCAAAGAAAATTATTCGATCACATGATCACCCCTTCACATCAGATGAAGGGTTGGTCACTGTAGCTATGTTTATGGCTACGCCAGGGCAGTGCAGATGCTAAAACAACTTACCTGGGAGGATGACCTAGATGCATATCTTAGCATTGTTGAATGGTATGCCTGTTTGGAGGTACAGAACTTAGTCGACTGTGCCAGGACCTTATCAGCCCAGTTAATAGGAGAACCATTGAGAGGCTTTTTGGATGGGAAAAGGGACTGATTCTGAGTAAAGTGATGGCCAAAAGGGTAGAACTTGCTAGAGCTACTTTTTAACTCAGGGGCACAACTTTACAAGTTACATAGTTATAGTTCCATAAGTAACATAGTTGGTCATTGTCTCGTAACAAAGCTGTAAAATGTGTAGCAGCAGTAATTGAATAATATCAAACCTCTTTTTCAGAAAAATTAATCTAACCTAATGAAGTTTGCCAATAGATACAGTGCTTAAAGTGTTCTTCGTCAGAGCTTTTACTACAGTTGTTCAATATTCGATTTACATTTTTTATATTTTTATAAATCAAAAGCTGTGGTAACCATTCTACTATATTTGGTAGCTGCCTCTAATTTTAACTACATCTGTAGTTTTGATATACAGAAAAACACTTAGCCATAATTATTAAGTTTCACGGCACATTTTCTTCCCTCCTTTTTATCTTTATATTCTTAATCCACTTAGGAACTATAATCACCTCTTCCTCAGCTTATAAATACACAGGCTTCCCTTTTCCACCTTCCTCCCAGTTTCCATGTCTTACTTGAGATTTTCAGGTAGTGCTTTCTGCTCCTCTCATTACCTCCTCCCATACCTTCCATTTCCTCTTTTGTAATTTTTCTCCTGTATCAGATGGCATCCCTTTTTTTCTTGAATCATCAAATTATTCATCGTGTGTGACGCCTGCGCACTGGCCCTGTAATCAAGGACCCTCAGTCCTCACCACTAACACCAGTGAGGGGCATGCCCATTGGGGTGATAAGTACACACACAGTAAAGTACAATTTCCCTTAAGAGCACACAGAGATCACAGTCAGTCTGGGGCTGTTATTTCCCTTTCTCTCCAGCTCCCCAATAAGGCTCCCCACTGGCACAGCTGTAGGGTCCATATCTCAGCCTAGTCGTCAAGCTATAACCTTCAGCACCCTCTATGTCCAACCAGTGCTTTGTGTCCCTGCCCAAGTAGCTGACACACACACACACACACACACACTTTAAGATCTGATTTAGGTACAGACATACACACACTCCTCGGGAAGGCTGGCACAGGTTCTCCAGCTATGCCCCTTTCTGCCCAGACTATAAGGTAGTAACGACTACCACCAACCACTACTATAAGGCCCTTTCCAAAGGGCGACCAATTTCACTGTGTAATATTGCTGTTATCCAAGTAGTACATGTGATGAACAGCAAGACTATTGGAGTGGCTTGGACAGTATCACCAAATACGTCCAAGTAGTCTCTAAGAGCTTAAATTGTCTCTACACAAAACAGCCACAGTTGAAAGGTTTAAAAATATTTAATAATAAATAAAAACACAAGATAAATGTCATCAATTCAACACAGTGCTAATCAAGAGTTCAGAACTCACAGGAAACTTGAAAACAAAATTGTAGTATATTCTGACATAAATATAGAAAACAGCTGGACTAATCCGGCTAAATTCCTATCTAACTCTAAGAGAAATCACTGATGTCCTTCAAGGATGCATCTGCAGTCCTTACAAATGGGTTGTCCTGTCGTCAGGCAGCCCTTCGGTCGGATTCCAAAGTCTGGGTCTGGCCTTGGCTGGTGTCGCACTTCACCCGACATCATAGCTGCAGTTCTTCGGGTATAAAGGCATCAGCCGACGCCATTTTCCTCAGTCTTTCTTGCCGCGTGGCGCCCGAAGCAGAAGCTGTTCGCAAGTGCCGGTCAGTCAGAACCAGAGATTACTACTACCGAATACTTCTACGAAGACTTCTAAAAAGCTAAGTACCCCGTTGGGGACTCTTTCTTGCCTCAGCCGATGTCAGAAAAAGTGAATAACTGTTTAACTTGTGGGAAACAAATACCTCATAAAGATTTCCACTCTTACTGCTTACCTTGTCTAGGCCCAGACCACGGCGCAGCTTGTCTAGCCTGTGCTTCTTTTAACCGGCGGACGCTTAGCGCCGGTCGGAATTTGCTGAGGAGTTTTTCGCTCGATTTTGCTTATATTATGCCGTCGGATCCTCCGACTTCACAAATATCTAAAAAACGCAAGGAAAAGGACCGACACTCGCGGTCTGCGGTTTCGGCCGAAACCGCGGTTAAGCCAACCGCGAGTGTCTCGGTTTCGGCTGAAACCGAGCAAGCAGTTCTTCCTTCAGCCGAAAACTTTCCTTCTACCGAGGCCTCTTCCAACCTCGTGGAATCGGCTTCTGAAATCCCACCTGCTGTTGCAGTTTCTCAGGAATTATCAGACACTATTCCCTTGGATATTTCAACCCCTGCACGTGGAGCTGCTAGGCCACCTGCAGCCATGTCCATTAAGGCCTTTGCCAGGGCTAAAGCAGCTAATGCTACTAAATCTGTGCCTGCTAAGCCCCCCTCTCACAGGCCTAGCTCTAGTTCACAAATGCTTAGTTTAGCAGAGGATCTCATTTCTTTAATCCAAGGATCCCAACCTCAACCAGACAGGGCCTCTCACCCGCCTCCAGAGAAGAGGCCTAGAGCAGAGCCCCCTGAGCCAGTGTCTACAGATGATTCCTCTGATGATTCAAATGATACAGACCCTCCAGAGGCTCCGTACTCCCCTTATGAAGACTCTGATGCTGAAGAGTCCATCCCTTCTGCCTCTCCGCCTGAGGAATTTTCTTTTGGGGAAACCTTGCATGCTATGAGGGAACAATTTCAGTGGCAGGGCCAGGATTTTTCAGATTCCAGAAAAAGGCTTAGAACTTTTCTGCCTTTACCACAACATAGGCCTTTAGCCATACCTCCAGTTCTTTCTGTTGTAGATGATGCATTTAATGATGCTTGTACTGCTCCTGATTCTCTGCCTCCGGCCCCTGTTAAGCCCGATAGATACTACAGGGTCCCGGACACACATTACCACTTGTATAAGGCTCCCTTTGCAGATCCAGAGACTATCTCCCAAGGACCTAAGGCTGTAGCAGCCACCTCTGCCAAAAAACCCCTCCCCTCTGAAAGGGAATCCAGATCCTTAGAGAGATGGGGTAAAAAAGTTAACACTTCTGCTACTCTCTCAGCTTGGGCCTTGAACTGTCAATTTCACATGATGCAGTATCAAGAATTTTTGCTAGACCAGTTAACCAAAAAAGTGTCCTCAGATGAAACAGTAGACAAAAAATATGTGCAGGAAATGGTACATAACATTCAACAAGTCAGTAACCATTCCTTAAAATGCGGCTATGATGCACTGGAGGCTTCCTTTAGATCAGCCATGACTGGCACAGTCATCAGAAGGCATGCATGGTTAAAAGAACAGGCCTTACCAGACCATGTCAAATCAAAACTATTAGATGCTCCTATGGATAAGATCAATTTGTTTGGCTCTCCTGCACAACAAGTGCTGAAGAAGATGGAAGAGAAGGCAAAATCTGTCCAAACAGTGAAAGATTTCTTACAGGTCCAACCTCCAAGGTTTAGCAGGAATTGGCCCTCCAAGAATTGGTCCTTTCCAGACTCCTCCAGAACTCAGAGAGGCAGGAATAGGCGTTCAAGAGGCAGAAGCCAATCCAGGGGTGCCTACAGAGGACGCCAGTGGCAGGGCAACAACCAGCGAGGCACAGCCACAGACACAGCCACCACCACAACTACAGGTCAATCACAGTGACTTGGCTCTGGCACCGCCTACCAGGGAACAACTACAAGCACCCTTAGGCAGGAAGCTAGCCTTATTTACAACAAACTGGCATTACATCACAAGAGACAAGTGGATTTTACAGACAATAGACCAAGGTTACAGGTTTCACTTCCATACTCTACCAGGGCAGAGAGGAATGCCAAACCTACCTCCAAATCAAAAGACAGAAGCTCTAAAACAAATATCCCAATTATTAAGGATGAGAGCTGTAGAAAAGGTACCATCTATGGAGCAAGGGAAGGGATTTTACTCCAGACTCTTCCTGGTACCAAGAAAAGAGAACAAATGGAGACCTATTCTCGACCTGTCCGCTTTAAACACATTCCTCATTGTTCCAAAATTCAAAATGCTGACCCTACAGCAGCTTCTTCCCATGCTGGGCAAGGAGTCTTGGCTGGTGACTCTAGATCTCAAGGAGGCATACCTGCACGTCCCCATACGACCAAACTGCAGAAGATACCTCAGATTTCTTGCAGGATCAGAGCATTATCAATTCTCAGCATTGCCCTTTGGCTTATCTACTGTGCCCAGAGTGTTCACGAAATGCCTGACATCAGTAATTGCTCATTGCAGGCTTCAGGGAATCCAAATCTACCCCTACCTGGATGACTGCCTGATACAAGCGGACAACAAAAACAAGCTAGCAGAAGATTTACAAAGGGTCATTTACCTGCTACAAGCCCTGGGATACACAGTCAATATAAAAAAGTCAAGACTGATACCATCCCAGAGAATAACCTTTTTGGGTGCAGAGTTGGACACATCAAAGCAAATGGCATTCCTAACAGTAGAAAAACAGGAGCAGCTACCTCTCTACTTCTTGGCTTTAACAAAGCAGAACCATCTGACAGCAAGAAAAGTACTGCAAGCCTTGGGCTTCATGGCATCCTGCATAATATTGGTTCCTCATGCCAGACTGCATATGAGAAAACTACAGTGGTACCTAAGGAATTTATGGTCTCAACACAAGCACAGCTTAGAAACCCAGATTCCCATTATTCAATGCCTGAAGCAAGAATTCCTATGGTGGGCTCAGGCTTGTCAATCAAACACAGGATTGCCCTTCCACAGTACTCAACCAAGCCAAACCATCACGACAGACGCCTCAGACCTCGGTTGGGGGGCACACATGCTGGACAAGTGCATACAAGGCTTATGGTCTCAAGACCAGCTGCACCTACACATAAATCTAAAGGAAATGCTGGCAGTAAAACTGGCAATTCAGGCATTCAGACCATTCCTTCAACAAGGTCTATTGATAAGGACAGACAACACCACAGTTATGTGGTACATCAACAAACAGGGAGGCACACATTCGTATCCTCTTTGCCGGATGGCACTGGACCTCTGGAATGTGGCCCTGAGCTACAACATTCAGTTAAAAGCAATTTTTGTACCAGGAAAAGAAAACATTCTAGCAGACATATTAAGCAGGACTACCACGAATGCCCACGAATGGATGCTGCATCCGGACATCTTCAAAACCATTACAAGAAAATGGGGGCTCCCAGAAATAGACTTATTTGCATCCCCACGCAATCACCAACTAAAGAAATTCTGCACAAGGACGTACCACCCACTTGCTTGGAAGGTGGACTCCCTATCCTTCAGTTGGAAAAACCTGACAGCTTATGCATTCCCACCACTTCCTTTGATGCACAAGGTGCTATTGAAGATCAAAGAGGACCGTCCAAGGATCATTCTGATAGCTCCAGACTGGCCAAGGCAACATTGGTACCCATTACTGAGAAGCATGTCTCGGGAACAAATATGGCCACTACCCCTGGTTCCCTTGCTGTTAACACAGAACAACTACAACAATCTGCATCCAAACCTGAAAACTCTGCAGCTGACTGCCTGGAACATTGCATAAGACCAATTAACCCAAATTTATCCCAAAGGGTTAAAGACATTATCCTTGAGGCTCAGAGACCCTCAACAAGAAAAAATTATTCAGCAAAATGGAAAAGATATCTCATTTGGAGTACTGCAAAAGGAGAAGATGTGTCACTGGTAAACATAGCCAACATCCTGGAATACTTGGCAGAGCTCTTCCACACAGGCCTGTCCTATTCCTCCATCAAGATTCATGCATCAGCTATTTCAGCAGAATACGACTTGGATCCTCCTGTCTTCTCACATCCTCTGCTCAGACAGTTTCTGAGAGGAATTAAAAATGTAAAGCCTCCTAGGAAGCCACCATTACCAGCATGGGACTTGAACTTTGTGCTAGAAAAATTGACACTTCCTCCTTTCGGACCAGCAGCAACAGTAGAATTGCAATACTTATCATGGAAGACTGCTTTCCTGCTGGCAATCACTTCAGCAAGAAGGGTATCTGAACTTCAGGCATTAATGGCAGTACAACCCTTCCAGATCTTCCATCAAGATAGAGTGTCCATGAGAACAAATCATTCCTTTATGCCTAAGGTGGTCTCCAGAGTTTCTTTAAATCAGGCTATCCACCTACCTACATTCTTCCCCAACCCACAGAACAGGGGAGAAAGACTGCTGCATACCTTGGATGTACATAGACAATTACGCTACTACCTGGACAGGACCAAGGGCAATAGAAAAACTGACCAGCTACTGGTAGCATATGCAACAGGAAGGGAAGGAAAAGCAATTTCAAAACAGACAATCTCCAAGTGGATAGGAAATTGCATTAGATTTTGTTACTCCTACCATGGAAAGAAAACTCCAGAGAACATCAGGCCTCACTCTACAAGGGCAACAGCCACTACCACAGCCTTCTTACGAGGAGTGGCTACCAAGGACATTTTAGAGGCTGCTACTTGGAGCTCCGTGCATACATTTGCCAACCATTATAATTTACCTTTATACTCTAGATCCCGAGCAGGTTTTGCCACTGCTGTTTTGCAAGGGATCCTAACTACACCATAACTTTATTTTTCCACCTCCCCCAGTTTGGCTATGGTATTCTACCCATTTGTAAGGACTGCAGATGCATCCTTGAAGGACATAGTACAGTTTTGTACCTACCATAAATGTAGATGTCCGATAGGAATGCATCTGCAGTCAGGATTACCCCCCTGCCTTCCCTCTGTGGTGCTCCTAGGGTATTTGCCCATCTTATAGCTAGCTGGGGAATCTATTATGGTGTATTTGTTTGTATATATGTACATACATGCTTATGTTTGTGTTTGCTCTCTACTATTTGGAATCATTGGCATTTATCCAAATTTAGCCTTCCAAGAGGGCACCTGGCATCTGGGGCAAGAAACACTGAGGAAAATGGCGTCGGCTGATGCCTTTATACCCGAAGAACTGCAGCTATGACGTCGGGTGAAGTGCGACACCAGCCGAGGCCAGACCCAGACTTTGGAATCCGGCCGACCGAAGGGCTGCCTGACGACAGGACAACCCATTTGTAAGGACTGCAGATGCATTCCTATCGGACATCTACATTTATGGTAGGTACAAAACTGTACTTTCTAAATACTACTCAAGTACAGAGCAAGCAAGATACAAAATGTTTTATCTTTCTCTCTGAGAAAGTATTAAATTGATAATACACAGTTCTGCGGAGTCATTTCACATTACATCATTTTTATCACTTCTCCTGTAGTTCCCAGACTAACAGAAACTCAAAATGTGTATTTCTTTGTAAGCTGCACCTGGCCAGGAAGTCACAGCAATAAAAGACATTTTACATGTGAAACCTAGTAATTTTCTTTGTCTTAAACAATAGAAAGAATTTGCTAGTCCAGACATCCTGTCTCCAAGCTTGAGATCAAACTCAGTGGTAATTCTTTACTAAACAGCTTTCTTCCAGCAGGGTGCACTGTGGTTATATATTTGAAGTTCAGCATATAACACAGTTTTCTTACATTTAGTTTTCTTACATTTGTAAAAACAAGCCTGTGGATATATTAATATTTACAATGACACAGAATTATCTACAGAGAACTCAAACTAGTTTTTCAAGTGACCCTTGAGAAGCGTTGTTTGAGAAGGTTAGTTCTATCAGAGTATACCTTACCCCATTCCCTGTCTTGAAGCCCATCTGCGTTGGCATTGCTAATCCCATTGCAGTGCTGCATTGACATATATGCTTGCAACCCTAGGCTCCATCTTAGCAACTTGGCATTTTGCTGGCTAACTCAATGTAACCATGTTAGGGGATTGTGATCTGTAACTACAGTGAATTTCCTTCCATACAGATAAGGCTGAAGTTTCTGCAGTGCCCACACTATGGCTAGACATTCCTTTTCTACAGCTGCATAGCATTCCTCCTTGGGTTGAAGCCTACAACTGAGCTAAACTACTGGGTGCTCTTCTCCCGCTGAAGAAATCTGGCTAAGTACAACCCCCACCCCATGGTTCGAAGCATCCACCTGCACAACAAATTATTTGCTGTAGTCTGGACTGGCTACACAAATGGTCTTCCCAAAGCTTCTTTAAGCTTCTGGAATGCCTGCCCACATGCTGGGTCTGTGAGGGAAGCTGCTGTGGTACTGTAACTGGGGATGAACTTTCTGTAGTACCCTGCTGTCCCTAAGAATACCCATACCTGCATTTTGGCAACAGGTGCAGGCCATGCCTGAATGGCTTCCACTTTGGCAGGTTCTGGCCTGATCTTACCACTCCCCACTCTGTCCCTGGTAGGCTACCTCTGCCATACCCACCTGACATTTGCTGGGCTTAATGGTCAACCCTGCCCTCTGTTGTCTGCCTAGCACCTCCCTGACATGCTGAAGGTGCTCTTACCAGGAATGGCTGTAGATGGCAATATCATCTAGGTAAGCAAGGACAGACCCTCCTGCTCCAACTAGGATAATGACCTTCCAGCCTGTGGAAAGTTGCTGGGGCATTTTTCATCCCAAAGGGCATCTTTGTGAACTAATATAAGCCAAACAGAGTCACAAAGGCTGACCTCTCTCTAGCACTGGGAGTCTAGGGCACCTGCCAGTAACCCTTGGTAAGAACAATGGTGGAAAGATACTTACCCCCACCCAGCTGCTCTAGGGCTTCATCTGTCCTAGACATAGAATAAGCATATGACTCTGTATGACTAATTTCCTGTAGTCCACGCAGAACCTGGTGTTGCCATCCTTCTTTGGCACCAGCACCACTGGGGAGGCCCAGGGACTGTTGGACTCCTGAATTACCCCTAGTTCCAACATTTCCTGTGTATCCTCCCTCAGAGTCTGTTTGAGTCTCTCAGGCACCCTATAAAGGGGCCTACCTAATAGGCCTTTGGGGTCCTGTAGCCACCTCGTGCGGTACCAAGTGTCTGCATCCTGGTTTCCCAGTGAACATGTCCCCAAACTCGTGTAACACTGCTCGGATCTCTTGAACATGGGTAGGAGATAGCTTCTGGGACATTGCTACCCCTTCCAATGAGGTGTCAGTTCCAGCCTCACTGAGGAGATCAGCCACCAGATCTCCCTCAGACTCTTCTTGCAATCCACTGCAGATACTCAGCACAAGGGCCATCCCTATCATGGTAAGGGTTCATCATGTTAGCATGGTACAGTTTGTGCCCCTGCCTCCTGTTTAGCAGTTCTACCATGTAGTTAACATCACTTACCTTTCTTACCACTTTGTAGGGTCCCTCCCAAGCTGCCTGCAGCTTGTTGTGTTTGACAAGAATGAGGACCATTACCTGCAGCCCTACAGCATACTCTCCAGCTCGAGCATTCCTGTCATAGTAGACCTTTTTCTGCTGTTGGGCTTCTGCCAGGTTCTCTTGGGCCAAGCCCATGAGTTCCCTAAGCCTTGTCCTGAGGTTTAAGACATATGCCACAACAGACTTTTGTGAGATTCACACTCACCTTCCCACTTATCTTGAATTAAATCTAGAGGTCCCTCTCACGTTGTGCCCATACAGCAACTCAAAGGGTGAAAAACCCATGGATTCCTGTGAAACCTCTCTGTAAGCAAACAGATGGGGCAAATATCTGTCCCACTCACTCTTAAACTGGTCTGCAAATGCCCTTAGCATGGACTTGAGTGTAGAGTTTAACCTTTCAACAAGACCATTAGTCTGGGGATGGTAAGGGGTGGTCTTCAGGTACTTCACCCCACAGTACTTCCACAGACAAGCCAGCAGGTCTGACATGAAATTAGCACCTCTGTCAGTCAGTATTTCTTTTGGGAAACTCTCTAACAATGCATTTTGCCACCTTTTCCATGTCAATGGAGGACAAAGCCACTGCTTCAGGGTATCTGGTAGCATAATCTAGTACTACTAGGATATATTTTTTCCCTGTAGAACTTGGAGTACTCAGAGGCCCCACAATATCCATAGCTACTCTCTGAAATGGCTCTTCAGATACAGGCAAAGTCATCAAAGGAGTTTTCACCTGGTCTCCTGCCTTGCCTACCTTTTGGCACTGCTCACAGGTCCAGCAGTACCCTGTTACATCTTTGGAAATTACAGGCAAATAGAAGATGTTCTTCGTGTTTCACTTTTTGCAGTCATCATCTGTGGGTTATCCCTGCTGTGGTAGCCCTCGGCCAGCCCGAATACCATAGTCAGTGTTTTTCTGCATCGGCTGCAGTCACCTGTAGTCTGACGTCAGGTCATCAGTGCTATAAAGCAAGGCAGCTGATGTCATTACATCAGTCTTTCTTGCCGTGGAGCCCGAAGCAGAAACAGTTCGCAGGAGTGCCGGTCTGTCACTACCAGAGTTTAAACTTAAGCTGAAAACATTTAAAGCTAAGTAGACCCGTTTGGGACACTTTTTTTTTCATGCACTAACCAATGTCCGAAAAAGTTAACCAGTTGTCTTGCCTGTGGAAAACTGATCCCACACCGAGACTTCCATTCGTACTGCATTACTTGTTTAGGCCCAGACCACAATGTCCTCCCTTGCCGATTCTGTGGCCTCTTTAATGCGAGAATCATTCACCATAGAGCTCTTATTGTAGACTGATATTTTCGTGTTCCGTCTTCTCATTCCTAAATGGCATCAGTCAGCCAACAATACGTGGACATTCCAAAAAAATGCAGAGATAGACCACACAAGGCTAAACCTCCGGATGACTCTACCACTAAGCATGTTGTCAGTTCTCCGGAATTTATTGAGGTGCTTCCGCAGCCCCTGATGGCAAATTCGATATCTACACAGGCCTCTACCGAGACCGTTTTGGAGTCCAGTATGTGCAGAAATCTTCTTCGTCTTCTGAGCCTTTGGCTGTCTCTGACTCGATTGGGTCCAGAGCCACAACGCAGGCACCAGCTTCCATGGAGGCCTTTCGCACTACCGAATTTAGACAAAAAACGACGTCTTCTCATCCGACTACAGTTTCTCTCAGACAGATGGATACTCTTAGGCCTAGAAGCCAGGCCACTCCTAGAAAATCTGCCTGTAGCCACCATCTTGCTCCTGCTCCACCACCCCAAGCACAAATGCTTAAAATGGCAGAGGATCTCATCTTGCTTATCAGGCCACAACTTCTAAAAGGAAAAGACTCCCTTCTCCAGAAATTATGACAGAAAAGGATTCTGAGGAATCTGACTTCAGATTTTGAAGAACAACCTCTGACAGCTTATGATTTATTTATTTAATTTTACTTTTGTTAACCGGGAAAGTCTGACTGGACACAGGTCCTTTTTCAGCAGAAGCCTGGGGAGAAAAGCTCCAGATACAGTACAGGTTAGGATTTCATTACATCTAATGCAATCAGCATGCAATAGTAATACAATACAATCCAGCATGCATTAGTCAAATATAAACTTCATTTTAACAGTACAATATAAAGGTATATTATAGACTCATTTCAGCATGTGGTAGGCAGAGCTATACATTTTGGTAGTTCATTTCAGCATTTGGTAGGCAGAGTTTTACATTTTTGGTATTTGGTTAATAAGCAGTACAATGTCAAATATTAACTTCTTGCTATTAGGGCTATATACAAGTTTGTTTCAGTCATTTCAGTATATTGTTTGCAGAATTTTACAATTACTGGCAGTACGTAAATCTGCAGTACATTGAGAGATTGAGAGTAGTACAGTATTGGGCAAAACAGTACAAGAGTTTTATTTATCAGTGGTGGATGTATGTTGTGTATCTAGTAGTTTGACGGATTAGAAGTCAAAGGTTCATAGGCTGGTACTGGGCTATCTGCCCGAAGGCATATATTAGCCTAGCCACGTTGTGCGGTATTCACCGCCCCTTTAGTAGTTCCCCTAGACCCTTGTACTAGCAGCTAGTACCCTTGGCCCCTATCTAGTAGTGCTGTTGGTGTGATCCCCGGTGTGAACTTTCTGTTACCCATCCACTCATCAAGGTTCCTCTTGAAGAGTGATAGTGAGGGGCTCTGTCTTATGTAGATCGGGACCCTGTTACATAGTAAGGGAAGTCTCTGCGAAGGGAATCTATCCCTCCAGCATGTTCTATTCATTGATGTGTTGAAGTTTATATCCCTAGAGCAGCGTGTAGCTCGAGTAGATTTGGTTTTGCTAAGATGAAGCATGTTCAACAATTCTGGGTTGGACATGGCTCTCTGTACGTTAGACATAGATCACCTCTGAGAAAGCGGTATGCAGCAGAGAACAGTCTTAGCTTTTTCAGTCGTGCTGCATAGGGCAACTGTTTGAGGCCAGTAATCCTCTTGGTTAGGTACCTCTGTCACAGGGTATCTTAGAGAAAAGGAACAAAAGGTTGTAGTAGGAGTACATTATGATGATTCAGATGCAGAGGAATCCATCTCTTATGCCTCCCCTCCAGAATACCTTTCCTTTGGGGAAACCTTTCACACCCTCAGGGAACATTTCCAATAGGAATCTCAGGATTTCCCCCAGTCTAAGAAAAGACTTAGAGTTTCTGGTCCTGCCCCAGCATAGACCCCTGGCCACCCCCCCATATTAGAAGTGGTGGATGATGTTTTCCATGAATCCAGCTTAGCCCCTGATGCCCTCCCCACTTGCTCCCAGTAAACTTGACCGGTATTACAGAGTACCAGATTCTCACAAATACTTGTACAGAAATCCTGCTGTAGACCCAGAGGTCATTACACAGGGACCTAAAGGAGCTAAGACTAGTTCTGTCAAGAATCCTATTCCTTCTGACAAGGATTCCAGAGCTCTAAACAGATTGGGTAAAAAAGTATACACCTCTGCAACCTTATCTGTCAGAGCACTCAACTGTCCGTTCCATATGTTAAAATATCAACAACACACTTTGGAACTATTAAAACAAAAGATTTCAACCTTTCCTGACTGTGCCAATTCGAAAGAGTTAGCAGATCTACTGCACTCTACTTGTCAAGTGGCCAAACACTCATTACATTGTGGATATGACACCCTAGAAGCCTCTAGCAGGGCAGCAGTGTCAGGATCTATCATTAGGAGACATGCATGTTTGAAGGAACAACCTCTCCATGATTATGTCAAGTCTAAACTAATTGATGCACCCCTGGATAAGGACCGCTTGTTTGGAGTAAAAGCAGAAGAGGTGCTTAAAAAGATGGAAGACAAAGCAAAATCTATACAAACAGTAAAATATTTCTTTCAGGTTCAACCTCCCAGGTTCAGCAGGAACTTTCCCTCTAAGCAGTGGTCCTTCCTTGCACCTAGCAGACAGGGCCAAGGTAAGCCCCATAGGGACAGACCATCCAGGCCCCTATCCCTGGGCCAACAGAGAGGTAAACAGTGGACCACTTCCGCCCACAAGGCAGGAAGTTCTAAGCAACCCTTCTATGGCAAAAATTCCCAATGACTCCCTCTTCTCCCTTTGCCCTCCCTTCACTCACCAAAAGCTAGGAGGAAGGCTCTCCCTCTGCAAAGAAAATTGGCTTTCTGTAACAAAGGCCCAATGGGTCTTAAAGATAATTTTTCAGAGATGCATATTCTCTTTCAGTGAACTCCCAGTTCCAAGAGGGTACCCAGAAACCTCCAAATCAATGGGCAGAGGCATTGAAACAGGCTCAAACTCTCATATCCCAGGGGGCAGTAGAATCTGTTCCCTCAGCTCAAGCAGGCAGAGGCAGTTATTCCAGACTATTTCTTGTTCCCAGAAAAGAGGGCACTTGGCGCCCCATCCTGGATTTATCCATTCTGAACATCTCCCTGGTGGTCCCCAGATTCAAAATGCTAACTTTGCAGCAGCTGCAGCCTATGCTGACAAAAATGCCTTGCTAATGACCCTAGACCTAAAAGATGCCTACCTCCACATCCCCATAAGGGAATCCTGCAGGGAATTCCTGCACTTCAGAGCAGGCTTACAACACTTTCAGTTCTCTGCGCTAATCTTTGGCTTATCTACTGCACCCAGAGTATTCACCAAATGCTTAGCCCTGGCAATAGCATTTTGCAGACAGAGAAATATACAGATTTACCCTTACTGCATGACTGCCTCAATCAGGCAGAGTGCAAAGAAAAGCTGCTGCAGGACCTTCTCTTTGTCAAAACCCTCCTAACTTCCCTAGGGTTCACCATCAACGAAAAGAAATCAAAGCAAACACCCTCCAGGAAGATCATTTTATTGAGAGCACTGCTGGACACAGCATCTCAAATAGCCTTCCTATCCCCAAAAAAGCAGAGCTTCCTGCCCCTCTACTTTACCCAGCTGTTTTCCAGAAGTCACCTCACTGCGCGGAAGTTCCTTCAAGCCCTGGGGTACATGGTATCTTGCATCCTTCTAATCCCTTTGGCCAGGCTTTACATGAGAAAACTTCAGTGGTATCTAAAGAACCTTTGGTGTCAGCACTCACAGCCTCTAGAGACCTCTTTGCCTCTAATCTCATGTATAAGGGCCAAGTTTCTCTGGTGGGCATGGGCCTGTGCCAAGAACAAGGGTCTTCCCTTCATCCTCTGCACTACCATCGAGACCATCACCACCAATGCCTCAGACATTGCTTGGGGCGCTCACCTAGCAGGCAGGTGCACCCACTGTCTTTGGGATGCCCAGCACCTTCCCTTACACATCAATCAGAAAGAAATGATGCCAGTACAAAAGGCTCTGATGTCCTTCAAACCCTATCTCAGGCCAGGGGTTCTCCTTATAAAAACAGACAACACCAAGTAATGTGGTATATCAACAAACGGGGGGGGGGGGTGGCCCAGTCTTAAGCTCTATGCAGGCTAGCCATGAACCTCTAGCTGACAGCCACCTCTATGGGTCTACACCTAATTGCCCAATACCTACCAGGGGTCAACAACACCCTGGCAGACCACATAAGCAGAAACTTACTGGAGCCCCACGAATGGCAGCTCCACAGAAAAATCTTTCTGGAAATCACTCAGGAGTGGGGAACTCCGGAGGTGGATCTCTTTGCTTCGCACCTCAACCACCAGCTGAAAAAATTCTGTACCAGGGAGTATCAACACCTAGCATGGAAGGTGGATGCCTTGAACTTCCCCTGGAACTCCCTCTTTGTGTACTCTTTCCCTCCTCTGCCTCTTATTCCCAAGGTACTGATCAAAGTAAGGGAGGAGAGACCGAAGGCCATCCTCATTGCTCCATGTGGGCCCAGACAGCATTGGTACCCCTTACTGCGCAGCCTGACTTTACAACCCCCCCAGGCAGCTTCCCCTGATCTCAGACCACTTGATCCAGGTGGGTAGGGGGAATACTGCACCCAGACTTGCAGACTCTCAATCTTTCAGCATGGCTAGTACTAAAAGCAAACAAGGGGTCTCTGTTAAGCAAACAGGTCCTAGACATTGTCACAGAGGCCAGAAGGCCCAGCAGCAGAAAATCTTATGCAGGGAAATGGAAAAGATTCTGCTCCTGGAGACAGTCCAGTTGGGCCATTACCTCACATCCTTGCATCCCTCTTATCTTGGACTACCTAGCTGAGTTACTGAACAGTGGCTTATTCTTCTCTTCTATTAAAATCCATGCCTAAGCCATTTCAGTTCAGACCTACCCCTCCTCTCACATCCTTTGATTAAACAATTCCTTAGAGGGGCTTCTAATATCTGGCCTCCCATGCCAGCCTGGGACTTGAGTTATGTTTCAGAAAAATGAAGCTTACCTCCATTCAAACCTGCTGTTTCAGCAGAATTGAAATACCTCTCCTGGAAGACTGCTTTCCTACTAGCTGTCACCTCAGCCAGAAGGGTTTCAGAACTTCAGGCACT
The DNA here is from genome assembly GCF_019279795.1 of Protopterus annectens. Taxonomy (NCBI): domain Eukaryota; kingdom Metazoa; phylum Chordata; order Ceratodontiformes; family Protopteridae; genus Protopterus; species Protopterus annectens. The sequence continues at coordinate 938,875,008 of NC_056748.1, forward strand.
CACAGCTGTTGAGCCCTTCATCATTTTCCATGCAGACAGGGTTTCCCTGAGGAGTAACTCCTCCTTTATGCCCAGGGTGGTATCTGATGTGACCCTCAACCAGGGCATACATCTACCTACCTTCTTTCCCAACCCTCAAAACAAGGGGGAAAGAATTCTGCACTCACTAGATGTGCACAGACAACTCGGATACTACCTGGACCATACTAAACCCTTCAGAAAAACAGACCAGCTTCTTGTCAGCTTTGCCCCAGGGGCCGAGAAGAAGCCCATTTCCAAGCAAACCATTTCCAAATGGATATCACATTGTATCCATTTTTGCTACAAAATACATGGGAAATTCCCCCCCAAGTCTTTTTGTATCCATTCCACTAGGGCAGTCTCCACTTCCACAGCCTTCCGCAGAGGAGTCCCCACCAGGAACATCTTGGAAGCTGCCACCTGGACCTCTGTCCATACCTGTATAAAGCATTACCACCTACCTCTTTTTTTCTAAGTCTAGGGCAGGGTTCGCCTCTGCAGTTCTGCAGGGCTTGCTGACCCATGCCTAGGGCTCAGGCTCTAACTTATCCTTCCACCCCCTCTCCCTCAGATTTGGGAACCTCCCACAGGTGATGACTGCAACAGTGAAACACGAAGAACGTAATACAGTTGTGTACACATACCATAATTGTAGATGTTCTAGTGTATTCACTGTTGCAGTCCTGGTTTCCCTCCCTCTATCCCCCTTATATCCTCTTTCCCTAGGGGGACATAAGCTTCCCACAGTGGCATTTAGCCACCAGGACCACTTTACCTTATTTCCTTGTACTTCTGACAGGTTAGGGCAAGAAAAACTGATGTAATGACGTATGCCTTGCTTTATAGCACTGACAATCTGACGTCAGACTACAGGCGACTGCAGCCAACGCAGAAAAATATTGATGCTGGTATTCAGGCTGGCCGAGGGCTACCGCAGCAGGGGTAACCCACATGTGATGACTGCAACAGTGGACTGCAACAGTGAATACACTTGAACGTCTACATTTATGGTAAGTGTACACAACTGTACTTTCTGCGTAATACATATCTTTGTACGTTTTATGCCCATATGACCTGCAAAGGGAATATCATGGGCTATGCCTAGAATTACCAGATGGTATGCACTAGGCACTAACAACTGCTATATCCTCTCACTTTCTAATCCTCCCTCAGGGATCCACTGTCTATACAGTAACCCTTTGTCCCAGTATACAGATTCCCCTTTCCCTTGAGAATCAGGTGCCTCACTAGCTACCTGCCTCAGGCCTTGTAATGTAGGGTCTGAGAGATGAGCTTGTCTCAACACTCTCTCTTTGTAACCCTTCCCAGCTCCCCTTCCACAGGAAGTCTGGTATCATCTGACAGTGGTGCCTCACTGTAAGCCTGGGTACTATTACTCACCTCTGCCTTTGCAGTCATTCTGTCCAAGGGAACATCAGTACCCACAAGCAGCTGTGGCTCACCTTCAGTCTCGCTGCTACAGGGTAGCTCCCTCCCTGAAGTAACCACTTCACCAGTCCTGGCTGCAAGTATGCAGTCTGTCTTGGTCTCCGCCAGGCTACCAGACCCACATGCTTGTCTCCAAGCCTGACTACGTGCAACTGCATTAACACATGGTACTACCTCATCAAAATCCTTCCCTATTAGGACATCAGCAGGATGGTAGTTTGGTACCCCTGTTGATTCAAGACAACCTACTGCTGGCATTTTGTCCTTCCCACTTACTGGCTCCCTCACCTTTTGTCCTTCACCTTGCCTCCATGGACATCTGTATGCCACATGGCCCCACTGGTTGCATTCAAAACATTTAAGACTAGGTCCTGGACCTGCACCTAGACTAGTGGCTTCCCCTGCTACTGTCAGATTCTGTTGGGGGATGTCTGGGCTTCCCACCATGGGTTCCTTTAGACTCATGAGCAGCACTGGGTGTCCCTTTCCTGTGCAGTGATGCCCTGCTTGCTTAGGTATAGGTCTCCCTTCTTCCCCAACTCATCTGAAGTAGCACATTGTCTATCAGCTAACCAGATCCTCATGTCTTCAGGCAAAATGCTAAGGGCTTGTTCCCTCACCAAAAGGTCTTCCAGCCCTTCAAAAGTGGTGACCTGACATCCACTCACCCACTTATGAAAATAAGTGCTTAGTTCAGCAACATATTCTCACACACTTTCATCTGCCTTGGGTCTATGCTCACTAAACGTTTTCCTATATACTTCACGTGTTAGCTTAAAAAATGCTAGCAAACAATTCTTAACAGCAGTATAATCAAAAAATTCAAGATCAGGTAGTTTAGACAGCACAGTTACAGCTTTACCATGGATTAAGGGGGTCAGGAACCGTATCCAGAGCCTTTGGTCAACATCATACTGCTTACATATCCTCTCAAACATATGAATGAAACTGTCAAAGTTATCCCCCTCTGTAAACTGGGAAGTAATTTACTGACCTTTTGTGCTTCTGGGGTCTGGTTACCCTTCCCCATTAGCTCCATGACTCTGGCGAAGAATTAGTCTTTCCTTTTCATGTCACCTCTACCTCTCCTTCTCCTCAGCTTCTATTTCCAAATGCCTGGCCTCCAACTCAAGTCTGTTTAGCTCCAGATGGATTTTTAAGTACTCTGCAGAAAGGTTGGTCTGTCCATTCTCTGAGTGTTGTACATCTCCACGACCAGACTGATCGTCGTCCTGGTTGCTATTTTTTGCTGCAGCTGTGAACAAAGCTCCAATCATGTCTGCCTTAGTCAGGTTTCCATGCCACCAGTCCTTTAGCCTGGCACATCTCAGCCAACTGGCTCCTTGTCAGCTTGCCATACTCCTCTGCTGACATGCTTGCTTGCTCTTCCTGACTAACTAAGCTAACAAAAGAAATAAAAAATTGTGATCTGAACTCTGAATGTTCACTGCGTGGCTGATTTAAAGTACAAAAACACTTTCAGTGATCACTGTACATAAGCTACAGGAATTCACTACCCACACCACTACAAGCCAATTAATATTTGATATGGGTCTCCCACCACTGCCAAACAATTAATATGTGATGCCCGCACACTGGCCCGGTAATCAAGGAGCCTCCATCCTCACCACTAACACCAGTAAGGGGTGTCCACACACAGTAAAGTACAATTTCCCTTAAGAGCACACACAGATCAGTCAATCTGGGGCTGGTTTCTCCTTTTCTCTCCAGAACTTTAATAAGACTCCCCACTGGCACAGCTGTAGGGTCCAGATCTCAGTCTAGTGGTCAAGCTAAAACCTCCAGCACCCTATCTGTCCAACCAGTGCTTTGTGTCCCTGCCCAAGTGGCTGACACTCACACTTTAAGATCCGATTTAGATACAGACACTCCTGGGAAAGGCTGGCACAGATTTTCCAGCTATGCCCCCTTTCTGCCCAGACTGTAAGGTAGTACTGACTGCCACTAACTACTACTATCAGCCTCTTCCCAATGGGTGACCAATTTCACTGTGTAATATTACTGTTATCCAAATAGTGTGACAAACAGCAAGACCATTGGAGTGGCTTGGACAGTATCACCAAATTCATGCAAGTATTCTAGAGCTTAAATTATCTCTACACAAAACAACCACAGTTGAAAGGTTTAAAAATATTTTATAATAAATAAAAACACAAGACAAATCTCATCAATTCAACACAGTGCTAATCAAAAGTTCAGAAATCACAGGAAACTTTAAAACAATATTGTAGGATAGTCTGACATAAATATAGAAAACAGCTGGACTAATCTGTCTAAATTCTTATCCAACTCTAAGAGAAATCACTGTTCTAAATACTACTTGCATACAGAGCAAGCAAGTACTGGTGAGTGGATGTTCTTACCAGATCCCAGACAAGACACAAAATACTCTGTCTTTCTCTCTGAGAAAGTCTTAAATTGATAATATGCAGTACTGCGGAGTCTTTTCACATGAAATAATTTTTTATCACTTCTCCTTTAGTTCCCAGGTTGACAGAAACTCAAAATTTACATTTCTTTGTAAGCTGCACCTGGCCAGGAAGCCACAGCAATAAAAAACACTTTATATGTGAAACGTAGTTAATTTCTTTGTCTTAAACAGTAGAAAGAATTTGCTAGCCCAGACATCCTGTCTCGGAGCTTGAGTTCAAACACAGTAGTAATTCTTTACTTAACATCTTTCTTCCAGCAGGGTGCACTGTGGTTACATTTTTGAAGTTCAGCATATAACACAGTTTTCTTACATTTGCAAAAACAAGCCTGTGGATTATATTAATATTTACAATGACATAGAATTATCTACAAAATTCTATCTAGCTAGGCTGGCAGCCTTCACAAAGTATATAACGTCTTAAGTTAGGAGCTTCTTGTATTTTCTAGTAGTTGCTTTTTTGGAGGTAGTCCACAATAAGGATACCATTACCTTCCTATGCAAGTTAATGTGTGTTTGTGTGATAATTTAAAAGATGATTTCCCTTATTTTGCCTGCTGTGGTATTCCCAATGTTTTGTCCATCAGCTTGAGAAGATTTTCATTGAACTTGTCTAATTTGCTACAACCCCAAAATATATTTCTACAGATTTCTGTCTGATTTTGTTGATATCTCCAGCATTTATTTACTAGTGGGAACATTTTATTACGTCTTTTGGGAGCATTCAAGTATTTAGGTAAATATTTCCACCCAAATATCTGAATTTTTCTGGACTAGGTTACCTTTTGGGGATTTCAAATATCCAGTTCCATCTCTTTCCTAACCACTGTTCTCTTAGTGTTTTCCCCACTTTTGAAACTATTTTTTTTATAGTTCTCACAGTCCTTTTCAAGTAAAGCATTATATAGTCCACTAAGTAAGCTATTCCTCTCTTTGCCTGTCCTGTCATGCATCAGACTTTGGACTAACATTAGCTTTTCCTTAACTCTCTTTTTTTTGTTTCTGTATCATGTTTTTCTAGTATTTTTAAGTAGGTCCCTGTACAGCATGTAATCTCTTTCTATTTTGTAAATATTTTTCACTTTTGTCATGTCAAATCTCTTCTCCCCATTTCTTAATTGCTTCCAGAAAAATTTTGCATTTTTTAACTGGACCATTTTCACAATAAGGTTGTATCTAACTGAAACCTCAGTTTAGCTAAACCTATTGGTTTTAATTTAAAGTTCCACCAAGACCATCCCCCCAGGATTTTTTTTATTTATTCCCCAGTAATGCTATGTATATAGATTGACTGGTTCTCTCTTCTAGTCGTACCCATTTTCTCAAATTCTGATCAATCTGCTCATCATTGTTTGGCCTTCTCTGTCCAAGTTGATTTGTATTCTATGTATTGCAGGTAGTTTAATGGTCGCAACTGTGATGCAATGTAATAATCTTATAAATTCGGTACTGTCAATTTACCTTCATTAATTTTTCTCGTCTTGATGTTCTAACTTACCCTAGACTGCTGTACATCCCATAGATATTTGGATATGTCTTTTTTGATTTGAGACCATTTTTCTTGCTCATATAGAAATGCTTCAACTAAGTACAGAACTGAAGAGTCTATAAACATCTTAATTGCTTATATTCTTTCATCTATATCCATCTTTATAGTTTCCCAACATTTTATCATTTTCCCAAATCTCTTCCTATGATTCATTTGGCGAGTCCTGTTTTTTTCTTTAGTATCTATGTGCCTAAATGTTTCATTCTGGTAAGACATGGCAGTAAGTAATTTACACACATTGCCTTTGTTTTGTTTGCATTTATTTTGCTTTTTTTCTTAATGTACCTAAATAGGTCAGATAAATGTATTACATTGTGACATTGTTCAATCTCGCCGTTTGTTCTTACACACGAGTTCAGAGCCAATCCTCAGCTCCGAGTCGGCCGCATCACAAGCTCTGCATCTAAGAGAAGCTCGAGACTCAGTATGTATCCCATGATCCTCCCTGCTATACCTCAGATCTAGTTTGCCGCTGCAGCTGATCGCATCGAGAGAGCTCGGGCCAGTAAAAAATTTCTATTTTTTTTCAATAATTTAGTTCCATAATCTTTTCTCTATATATATATTTAGACAGATTTAGTGTGTATGTGCATATTTAAATAGGTGTTGTTACCATTAGAGACTGTATATAGGTAATCTTAGGGCTTAGGCCTAAATTTTCTGTCAGGGCCCTGGCAGTTAGTTGTTTTGTAGAACTTTTGTAAACTTTTTTCATAGTATTTGACATTATTATCGTGTGCTGTGTTTCATATTCACTTATTATCTTTAGATATATTTACATAGTTAATTTAGGACTATTCTACTCATAGTAACCTAGGTATAGTGTTGTTAATGTAATTCTTTCCGTGCTTGGCAAGTTGATTTATGGCTGATATGTCTGAAAAGGCTAAATCCGGATTTAAAAGTTGCCAGTGTGGACAAAAGTTGTCCATCACCGGCAATCATGCTTCCTGCATCTACTGTCTTGGCCCTCTCCACCTGCAGGAGGATTGTTCTATTTGCCACTCCTTCAGTGGAAGGGTCATGATGGAGAGGCGCAGGAAGCTGATAGACAGAGGCTTAATCAAGCCAGACTTCTTGGAAGCCTTGGAGAAGGCTGACCAAACTTCTAGATCTTCGAAGGGGTCAAAGACGTCCAAGATGTCGGAGCCCAGGTCCTCGGCTCCGAGCACCGCTTCCAAAGTTCGTTCACCGGCTCCACAGACCTCGGGGCCGGGTATCGAACGATTACCTTTGATCGAGCCCGAGGTCTTGGAACCAGTGTCGGTGCCGTCTTCAGCCCCTTCGACCCGTTCTTCTAGGCCTTTATCCGAAGCTGACGTGGACCGTGTGGTACAGAAGCTTATGGAGAACACGGCTCTGTCCAAGCTAATTGCAGTTTCGTCCCAATTGGTGTCGAAACTGGAAGCCCTCCCTGTGTCTCCGACGGATCCTCCTTCGAGACCTATTCAGTCTTCGGAGCTGGGAGAAGATGAACTGATGATAGTGGAACCCTCGGTGCCGAAGCCTTCCACTGTGCGATTGGCACCGCTGACCTCGATGCCTTTGGAGCCTATCAAGGAGTCACGGAGCCGACGGTCTCTCCTTGGTTCCGGGGCCGAGAGCCGTACCGAGTTTTCGGTCCCGACTCGCCCCCTCGGGGCCTCGGCGCAGATCAGTTCGGCTCCTTCTGGGTCGGACCCCCTGGTCCCAGTGTCGGGGAGGCTCCCCGGTTCTTCGGATCCGGAGGATTCCTCGGCCCGGGGGTCGGGGGCTTTCGATCTTATGAGGAAGGTCTTGTCTGAGAAGACATCTATGTCATCGGAGTCATCTTCTCATTCTCGTAAAGGGCCACGTTCTACTTCTGTACCCGCAATCTCTCCTAAGCGTAGAGTCCCAACACGTCAGCTAGCCCCAGAGGATGTCCCCTGTTCCTCGGAGGCTTTGCCAGATGCCCCCTCTGATGAGGTTCCGAGGAAAAGATTGTGCAAGAGGAGGCACATTGATTCCCCACAGGAGTCTCTAACATCTGACACTGATTTGGATGAGGCAGAGGGGTCCCCACGTTCCCCCTCTGAGGATGTCTCGTTTGCTGACATCCTGGAGATCTTAAGACAGAGGGGTGATTGGCAGTCACTTGCCCCCACTGAAGACGAATCTGTGTTGCTAAAGGCGTTTGGGACTCAACCTTCTACCTCCTGGGTGACCCCGCCCTTCAATGAGCTAATGGACCTGATAACTCGAAGGGTGTGGCAGACACCAGACACAGTGGAACCAGTGCCTCGGAGACCGAACAAGTACATTACTGCCCCCCAGGACAAGACTTGTCTTACCAAAGGAGTCCCAGTTGATGCTATGGTGGTAGCCGCAGCCACGAAAAAGGAAATGTCCGAAGCATCTTCCTCTGTCCATCCTCCTAATAAGGATTCTAGGACTATGGACAGGTATGGGAAGCGCGTATTTAGCTCAGCGACCTTTTCCATTCATTCGCTGAACTACCTGACGCATTTTACGCGACTTCAGAGGGATCTCATTAAAGAGTTGGGAGATACCCTCCAGGGTAACACAGATGCTGCTGTCTTGGACAAAGTGACAGCACAGCTCAACAACCTCACTTCAATAGTCAACTCGTCCATGAGGCTCATCTCGTATGCAGCCGAAGGTTCGAGTAGGGCTGCAACCTCAGCGATTGCTCTACGTAGACAATCCTGGATGCAGCTGTGCTCCTTTGCGGAAGCCTTTAAGTCTTCCTTTGCCAACGCCCCCTTTGATGGTGCCACCTTGTTTGGGCCCAAAGTAAAGGAGACTCTTACTCGGTGCGAGCTAGAAGGTAAGACCCTGTCTACCATAGGGGTCAGTTTATCCACTCCGACTAGACCATACCCCAAAGGGCAACGAGGCGGAAAAATGTGGTTCCGTAAGACTCAGGGATCTTACCAGGCCGCACAGAGTGATGCCTCCTCCAGAGGCAGGGGGGGGGGGAGAAATGAAAGACGCCGCCCAGGTGGCAGAGGAGGTCTGCAGCATCAGGGCGACAGGGATACTGTCCCTGGGAAGCCTTTCCAGCACTCCTGAGTGGAGGCCCGACTGCCCTACTCTGGAGGCAGTCGGGGGTCGCTTGGCTTTGTACCCGGAGACCTGGCTAAACCTTACCTCAGATTCTTGGGTACAAAGCATAGTAACCAGAGGATACAACATTCCTTTTATGTCCATCCCCCCCGCACAAAAGAGATTTCCAGATGTTCCACCCCATCTGCGAGATACAAAACTGCTCAAAAAAAGAGTCATCCAACCAGTCCCGGCGGACCAGAGAGGATCCGGAACTTACTCAAGGTTCTTTTTAGTTCCAAAAAAGACAGGGGACTGGAGACCAATATTGGATCTCAGCAAACTCAACTTTTTCATGAGGAAGGAGAAGTTTCGGATGGTCACGCTACAATCGATCCTTCCCTTTATACAGAAGGACGACTGGATGTGCTCAGTAGATCTCCAGGACGCATAATACCACATCAAAATGGCCAGAGCGTCCAGAGATTACCTGCGCTTCCGGCTGGGAGCCAGTCATTTCCAATTTCGAGAGATGCCCTTTGGTCTCACCTCAGCCCCCAGGGTGTTCACCAAATGCATGGCATTAGTAGCGTCTCACCTGAGATGGCTAGGATTCCGGGTGTTTCCGTATCTGGACGACTGGCTCCTTACCGCTACCACCGAGCATCATCTTGTACAAGCCAGGGACTACACACTCAGCCTCTGTTCCCATTTAGGACTTTCAGTCAACTTCGAAAAGTCTACCTTATCGCCCTCACAGCGTATCTCATTTATAGGGGCAGAGTTGGATTCAACAGCAACAGTGTTAAAGCTTCCCCTGATACGGGTGTCAACTCTCAGGGATCAGATCGCTATTCTTCTACAGAGCAGAAAAGTCCCCGCCGCGCAAGTGTTGAAAGTCCAAGGCCTGATGGCGGCTTCTCTTATTGCAGTTCCTCTGGGCAGAATGCATATGAGGGTCCTACAGTGGCTGCTCTTCGCCCAGTGGTCGTTCCAGGAGCTTCCCTTGACACATAACATATTGATCACGGAGTCTTGCAAGCGGGATCTTCAATGGTGGATGAACAGTCAAGATCTGACAATAGGTTGTCCCTTTGTCCTGCCCAGCCCTACAGCCACCATAACCACGGACGCTTCCCTGATAGGGTGGGGGGAGGGGCTTTTTCAGGGAAGAACAGTCCAAGGAGAATGGTCCAAAACAGAGTACAATCTGCACATCAATGTCCTGGAGTTGAGAGCAGTGTTTCTGGCGTTGCAACACTTTCACGAATCTTTGCCTCTGGGAACAATAGCAGTTCAGACGGACAATATGTCAGTGGTCTGGTACATAAACAAGCAAGGCTGAACCAGATCTTACCCGTTTTGCAGAGAGGCCCTCAGAATTTGGCAATGGGCTGCGTCCGCAGGTCGCTTTCTGATAGCAACGCACATCCCGGGGTCATCCAACGTCATTACGGACAGGTTGAGCAGAGCCATCCTGTTACCTCACGAGTGGTCCCTGAAAATTCAAGTGGCGGAAAAGATTTTCCGCAGATGGGGCCAGCCTTGCTGCGATCTATTTGCATCCCCCTTGAATGCCAAATGCAGAAGCTACTTTGCCCTACTTCCCCCTCCGGGGACTGTCCCCAGGGACGCTCTAGTACACGATTGGCCCCCGGGTCTCCTGTACGCATTTCCCCCTGTTCCTCTAGTACCCAAATTTCTTCAGAAAGCCAGGAACCTGGACAGGACAATCATCCTCATAGCACCGTTTTGGCCTCGACAGATCTGGTTTCCCTTTCTTCGGTCCCATCAGATAGAGGAACCTTGTATTCTGGACCCAGTGCCAGACCTATTGACTCTCTCGTCGGGAGTTCCTCATCCATCCCTTCAATCCCTCAAATTGACAGCTTGGCTGCTCCACCTCCCTTTTTAGCCAGATCGAACCTTTTGTCCTCTGCAGTACAACACATTCTAATTTCTTCTCATAAAGCCTCCACCAGAAAGCTATACAGGAGCAAATGGAAGCGCTTTGTGTGTTGGGCATCAGATCATGGTATTGATCCTCTGGTAGCCCCGATACACAAAATATTGGAGTTCTTATCCATTCTTTTTCATGAAGGGGCTTCTACATCTATCATAAGAGTACAGTTAGCGGCCATATCTAACTTTCATGTAGGTGAAGGTGGTTCCACTATTATGTCACACAGGCTTTGTAAGGCCTTCATGAAGGGTACTTTCCATCTTCGCCCACCCATTCGAGAGCCAATTTTCCCATGGAACCTAAACTTGATGTTGTCCCAGCTTATGCTAGCGCCCTTCGAACCTGCGTCATTGTGCCCACTTAAGTTTTTGTCATGGAAGACCCTTTTTCTTATTGCTGTTACCTCAGCTTGAAGAATTTCGGAGCTACAGGCCTTGTCAGTGAGACCACCTTACATGATTTTCCATCCAGACAGAGTTTCCTTACGCACAAACCCATCGTTTCTCCCCAAAGTCTGTTCTGTGTTAAATATTAACCAATCTATAGAACTCCCTACGTTTTTCAAAAACCATTCAAATAAACTGGAATACATGTTGCACAAATTGGATGTGCATAGGCAACTGAGATTTTACCTAGACAGAACTAAAGTTTACAGGAAGTCTGATCAGCTGTTTGTGTCATTCGCAGACAGTAGGAAAGGCATGGTGGTATCAAAGGGTACCTTATCCAAGTGGCTATCGGAGTGCATCAATTTTGTTCATTCAGCTGCTAATCAACCACTACCTTTAAAACCTAAGGCTCATTCTACTAGGGCCATTTCTACTTCTTTAGCCCATGCAGCTCGATTACCGTTGGACACTATTTGTGCAGCAGCTACGTGGGCGAAGCCTCATATGTTTATCATGCATTACAAGGTGGACAAGGCCTCTAAAGACAGGACTTCCTTTGGTTCCACTGTGCTCAGGAACGTTCTTCCGTGAGTCACCCAGGGTAACGGAGCTAGGGACGCTTCCTGTGTGTAAGAACAAACGGCGAGATTGAACAATGTCACATAAAGAAGTTATGTCTTACCATAACATTCCATGTGCATTGTTAATCTCGCCTTTGTTCTTACATCCCCGCCCTCCTTCCCCCACCACATTCTGGAAGAACTGGTATGACTAGAGTTTGGTTGGTCTATTCCTGAATGATTTACAATATCCTCTCTTTGCTAGGTGGCATTCTATCCTTACACATATATGTGTGATAGTTCCAGTGTCTCTTTGCTTGATGTGTGATTGCGTAGGCATTAGATGCAGTTGGTATTAGAGCGAGATAGTTTCTTGCAAACTAGATCTGAGGTATAGCAGGGAGGATCATGGGATACATACTGAGTCTCGAGCTTCTCTTAGATGCAGAGCTTGTGATGCGGCCGACTCGGAGCCGAGGATCGGCTCCGAACCCATGTGTAAGAACAAAGGCGAGATGAACAATGCACATGGAACGTTATGGTAAGACATAACTTCTTTTTTACTTGGGTTAAACAAAAAACAACTACATCATTCGCAGACATTGCCAGATTATTTTCATTAGATCTTCCCTGCTGCCCCCTTATTCCTGATTGCCTTATGTTTAGCTAAACATTCCAAGTACATCACAAAGAGCAAAAGGAAGCAGGGGCATGCTTGTTTGGTCCCCCTATTGATAGAAAATTCTGATATTATTCTACCATTTTTTATTCTTACTTTAGAAAGTCTCAGTGGTGCAGCTGTAGCATTGTCGCCTCACAGCAAGAGGTTCTCCTGTTCAATTTTCAGCTGGAGCGCCTTCTGTGTGGTGTCTGCATGTCCTCTCCGCGGTCGAGTGGCATTCGAAAGACATGCGTAAATGGGCGTGCCTTCATTGAAGGTTGGGCGTTGAGCTGGCACCTCAGCACCATAAAAATCTACTGCCAGTCATTAGCGGACCGGTGTTCCGCTGTGGCGACCCCTGACTGGGAAAAGCCGAAAGAAGAACAAGTTTAGAACCCTTACATAATTTTTGCAATAATAGTATAATTTCCTTGGGGGAATCCCATTTTTCTAATTTCCCATAAATATTTCCAGTGCACTGTAGTAAATCATTTCTCTATATCTAGTCCCATCATCAAGTGAGGGCTTTTTAGTCTCCTCTTCTGTACATGTCAGGTTAAATAACAAAATATTGTATAAAAGTTCTCCAACCTTTTCGAAAACCACATTGATAAAAATCTTTTCCATTCCATAACGCATTTGCAATCCTACTTGCTGTTATGGTGGTAAAGTTTTTATACTCATGATTAGGTATTGTGTTTGTTTTCCTTCCTTGGGTAGTAAGATATTATTTCCTTTCATCAGACTCTGCAAATTATTTTTCTTTAGAATTTCATTAAACAGCTTACACACCATATTTGTTATTCTTTCTCCTCCTCCTTTCAGTATTTCTACTGGCAGCCCATCCCACCTGGTGACTTTTCTCATGCCTGTTTCTTCAGTTTGTCTTGTATTCTTTGTAATGTTATTAACCGGACTAGTTAATTTCTTTCCTTCTCTGATACTATTTTTATTTGATGTCTCTCCGTAAACTGCTCAGATCTTTCCCTTCAATGTTCCACTTCCTGTTCTATAAAAAAAAAATCGAAAGGCATTCCTATTTGTTTTAGTTACCAAAGATCCCTTCTTTTTATTTTACGTTTGTCAACCTTTGTTGTCTCAGATTATTTGCTCATTTCTCTTGAAGCTTAGGGGTATATACAGAAGTACTTCTGTCTCAAAGTTCCTTTTTTTTTTTTTTTTTGCTAATTTCTTCTAAGTGGGAGCTCAGTTTTACTTCTGATTTCTTTTACTCTTCCCCAATAAACTTCCTTTCAGTTGCAGTTCCTTTTTTCTTTAACTTGCATTTCTGTAGCCATACCATTTCTTGCCACTCTGTTCTCTGCTGTTCCCTTAAACAGTTGTATGACTTCTCTTTACCTTTGTCCCCAACTATCAGTCAATGATCATATGTATTCTAAAACAATTTCCCTTACCTTATTCTTACAACGTATGTTTTTTTTTATTAATTTGTTCCATCAGCATGTCTCTCTTCTCCAGTGTCTTTCCATTTTGTTCAGTGAGGGGGATATTTCCTCACTTTCTACTGAGAAATGATCAGAGAGCAACCTAGGGTGTGTTTGTTTTATCAAATACTCATGTTCTGATGATATATAAATCCTGTCCAGCCTCGACCAGACCCTGTATCTTGGTGCATATTGGACATTTGCCCTGTTATCTTTGCTCATTTTCCCTAAATTGGTCCAACCATACCCTTCACTGAACTGTTTAAGGAAGTTACCTTCTGCTCTTACTGTTCTTGCCATCAGTCCCTCACTCACACCAGTCTACTCCGTTATGTTTATTTCCCACATCAATAAAATTCCTTGCTGGAAGTCTACTTCTTCCTATAAAACCAGTCTTAATTCTTTCATTGTTTTTGGTGGCATGTAGAAAGTTCCTAGTGTGATCCTATTTCCCCACCACGTTTATCCTCTCTGTACTCTGTCTCAACTCACCCCTCTTCTTATTAATGTATTTACATCCCTTTTCCCTCGTTTTACAGCTTCAGGGGAAAATGCCATTCCTACACAAGAAGCGTTTGATGTTTCACTTCCAATTCGCACCTCTGTTATTTAGTCTCTCCATAGCTCTGAGAGTGTTAACAGTGTTTAGCTGTTCCATGTTTCACACACAAGGAAGCAACACATACGCCATCTTTTCTTAATTGTACATGTCTGCCTAGTGGCAGATTTTGAAGATGTGGTGCAGCAATAAATACTAATGGTTGCAAATTTATATCAGCCTCTGGATGTAACAAAAAGTTTCATTTAATTCTGTTCCAAAGAGTGACTTTCTTTGGTGCAGTATTGGATTCAGCACAGATAAAAGTTTTCCTTCACAAAACAAAATAGAATAGATTTCTTCTCTCATGATGAAAAGTATTCCCTTGTCACCACATCAAAGAAGTGCTTCAAGGCTTTTGGACACGTATCCTCATATGTATTAATAGTGCCATGCCTGTTGGACATGTTCCTCTTACAGCCTGACAGTTTCTTGCGTGGGTGACAGTTGTATGGGCCTATGGAACACAATTCTCTGGCAGACTTTACCAGTAAAAGGGATTTGTTGTAATGTTGGCAGTTTGTGTTGTTAAGAAGCAATAGGCAGCACAGAGGTAACAAATCAGTACCAGTTGTTTTTATGAACTATTACAGTGCAGCACAGGGTGATTTGATATGAAGCTTCCTTTGTTAATTTTTTGTATTTTGCTATCATGACAGTACACTTCCACTCAGCTGTATTATTTTTCCCTTGTGACATACATTTTTTGTTATAACCTATGCTTGATTGGCTTGCTGCAATGTCACAGGTAAGGCAGTCCTTTTCTACTAATAGGGCAGCCATTTGGATTAATTTGGCAATGAGCTCCAGTGGTTCTAAATAATTAAGGCTGTGGGAACCTCCTGGGAAAAAATGCCTGTGTTATAATTGCATAGTAGTTCATTCTTATTTCATTGTAGATTTATTATTGTCCTGCATGCAGTAGCTATTTGCTCAGTGTGTTTTTTTATAATATATATTTACCATCTCAAAAGTGCTTACTCCTCTCTGTACTCTTCTTTTCTAGACCTAACACCACTCTTAGTATTCAACTGCGGTACCACCTTTAACATTCTTGTAAGAAAAGCGCAGTCCGGGTCTGAACTGTCTGCAAACGGCTACAGTTAACTTTGAGTATGTGTCTACCTGTTTGAGCCAATATTTATTTTCCCCTGGAGAGCACACTGCTTTGGTTGTAAGCAGCCCCCCCCCCCATACACACACACACACACACACACACACACACACACACACACACACACACACACATACACATACACACACACACACACACACACACACACACCTTCCACTTTCTATTATTCCCTTCTGTTAGCAAATAGTATCCATAACTGATCAATACTGTGTGTTTGTAAATTTAAAGTATGACCACAGTAGCCTACTGATACAAGGTTATCCTGTTTTTCCACCTGAGAAATTAAGAAATGACTTAGTTTCAGATCAGTCCTTGGTCAATTGTCATTGTCTCTTAACACATACTTGTCTTTGCTTTGTGATTGTTTTCCAGCCCCTCATACGAGCAACTAACAGGGTCTCTACCCGCTTCGCTCCCCACCCTGCCCCCTATTCCCTCCTGCCCCCAGTGGTCCCACCTTTATTGCACTCAAACCCCTCCCATCTTTCTAATAGCCAACCACAGCACTAACCCAGCACTACCTCCTCCATCTTCCCACTACTATCACACCTCCTCAACTAACATGTACAAGCATACCTTTCCTATGCTCACTGCATGCACTCTCCTTGCATATCTTACATCCTACCAAAGCTCCATCATTCCTCCACTCAACCACTACCACTGTACTACTACTCATACCACCACTCATGTCTCACCCACACTCAGCTCCCCTCCCACCAGCTCAAGAACCATCCCTATGCACCCCCCACATATTCTTCCAACTATATTACTCAAACATAAAGCATCCCTACAACTTAACATAGTAACCCTCCCACCATTACCTATTACCCACAGAGCACAATCATAAAGTTTCCCTTATAAACAAACACATTCAAAAACTGAGAAAACTAATAATCTCATGCTTATCAAAACTAGCCCTAAGTGGAGACATCCACCCTAACCCTGGCCCTACCATCTCCAACCCCAATCTTCATAATCAGACTAGAAACCACAACTTCTCCCATATTGCAGCCAATAGAAAGCCAAGTGACTTCCTTCTACTATGCCTAAATATTAGAAGTATATCCAACAAAGTCCATGAACTCCATGCCACCATAGACTTGTACTCCCCAGATATAGTCATCCTGACAGAAACCTGGCTAAAACCTCACATTACCAGTGAGCAAATACTCCCTACAGGTTACGGCATACTAAGAGTAGACCGGCTAAACAAAAAAGGAGGTGGTGTAGCTATAATATTTAAACAGCATCTAAACATCCAGATCTTAAAATCATCAGCACCACAAATAGGCAATGAAGAAATAATATATACCAACCTCAAAATTAACCAAAACAAAACCATCAACATAATTGGATGCTACTTCCCACCTGGCCAAAACATCCCTCCCCTAGAAAACCTCCTCAGCTGGTCTACCCACCATCTCCCCCAAGAAACTGTCATCTTAGGTGATTTCAGTATTGACTGGCAATCCTGTTCTGGCAACAATCCAACCCATCATCTACACCTTCATGGCTTCTCTCAACTAGTCCAGTCACCAACCAGGATAAATAAAAACTCCACCAAGCACACTACCCTGGATTGGATACTAGTCAGTAAGAGCCCCCAGTCATATATAACAGGCTGCTTATCAGATAGCCTCAGTGATCACTCCCCAACATTCCTACTCAAAAAATACCTATACCAAGTTAAACCTGTCATTTACCGTCAAATACATAAAAAACTAAACGTTAACCCACTCACATTCATCTCATCCCTCAAATAATGTAACTGGCATCCTCTAAAGTACCTCAGTCTAGATGATGCAGTTGAATTTTTAATACTACCTTCCTGAACATCCTTAATTACCATGCCCCCATAAGATTCTCCAGAACCAAAGCACAACCCTCCAAATGGCTACAGAAAACCACTAAGTCAGAAATGAAAAACAGGGATAAAGCCTGGGAGCACTGGCGCAAAACCAAAACCCCCTCAGCTAGACAGAAATTCCTAGAACTACGCAATAGTCAAAAAGCTAATAAAACAGGACAAATCCCAATACTACCAGTCTGCCCTAGACTCCTCACAACACAGCCCCAAACAATTCTGGTCCTCCATAAACTCCATCCTCCACCCAGGTAAAGTCAGTACCCCTCCTCCTAACATCCCTCACTCCTCAGAAAATATTGCTACCTCATTCAACACACACTTCACCAAAACCATACTATCACTAGCTAAACAACACAACCCCCCTTCCCTCCAACCCACACCTTCAACTAGTAATCTCCCCACTGCCTTCTCTTTTTCTCCTGTACCTACCTCCAACATAAAAAAACTCTTAACTAAACTTAAACCCACCAAATTAGCAGCAGACAGCCTCCCAAGTGAATACCTACAAATCGCAGCTGATGCTCTGGCCTACCCAGTATCCATCTTGATTAACCGATCTCTGTCAGAAAGTTACGTTCCCACACTGTGGAAAGTATCACATATAATTCCCCTCCACAAAGGCGGACCCTCTGCAGAACTAACCAATTACCGCCCCATAGCTATTCTCTCTCCACTCTCCAAAATACTAGAGAGATGCATACACACTCGGGTCTCAGACTACCTCCTTACTAACAACCTCCTTTCCAGTACTCAGCATGGTTTCCGACCAAACCATAGCACCACCACTGCCTTACTGTCTTTTACTAACACTATCCTTCAGCATAAAAACAATGGCTATCGCTCCTCTGCTACTTTCCTAGACCTATCTAAAGCATTTGACATGGTCCCACACAAACAACTTATCTCTGTCCTCAATAACCTATCCTTCTCACAATCGGTCACCAACTGGTTTCAGTTACCTGTCTGACCGCCAACAATCTGTTGTATGGCAGAATGACATATCTCCCCAGCTACCTGTCTCCATAGGGGTTCCCCAAGGATCCATCCTTGGACCCCTACTCTTCTCTGTTTACACCAATAATCTAGCCTCTGCCACCAAACATGGCACGCTCATACAATACACAGATGACTCGACCATCATCTGCTCAGCCCAGTCCCTACCAAAACTGCAAAAAGTCACACAGGAAGCCTTTTCCTCTGTTGAAACATGGTTATCCGATGCCCGATTAATACTCAACCCAAACAAAACTAAACTACTCATCTTCCAACCCACCAAACATACTCAAAACAACTCTCACTTTAACATCACGGCAAAAGACAACACCACTATATACCCAATTGAACACACCAAATTGCTAGGAGTGGAAATAGACAATAAACTAAAATTTGACATTCACATATCCATGACTATAAGTCCACAAAAAACTAGGAGCGTTATACAGAAATAAGCAATTTCTCACCAAAGCAGCAAAGATTTCAATAGCAAATTCCCACCTTATCTCCACCCTACTTTATGCCTGTCCAGTATATACCAACCTAAGGCAATGTGATCTAAACAAGCTAGAGACCTGCTACAACAAAATCGCCAAATTCGCCACAGGGGCATCCTACCATAGTCACCACTGTCTCTCACTTGCTGAACTGGGCTGGCTTGAACTCCCTCACCTCCTTCAGTGGTATCAACTCTCACTCGCCCACAAACTAGTAAACCATCCACTAAATGTCCCATCCCTCCAGAATCTACTCCAACCCTATCGCACCACCAGACCACTAAGATCCAGCAGCAAAAATCACTTGCAGATCACTAAAGCCAATAACTCTGCTGGTGAAGCACTGTTCTCTTGCGCCATAGCCAAATTATGGAACTCACTCCCACCCACAATTACCTCCATACCATCATGCACCCACTTCAAAACTTTATTAAAAGCGCAACTAAAGACATGCTGGCTATGCCCTTGCAACTCCCACTCTAATATCATCCACCCCATCCAACCACTACCTTTCTTCCACTCCACTAACTACCTTGATTATAGCAAGCTCAGATGCTCATAAGCCAGTACTTATTATACAGCACAAACTTCTTCTTCTTGTAACATTTGTTAATGTCTGGTATGCACTTCACAGATAAAGATTCTAGTTGTCTACTGATGTACTATGTTCTTCATCTGTAAATATGTTGTAAGTAATTGCTATATAAATTGTTAATCACTATGCAATCCAATGTAAATACTGTCTGTTTATTTTAACTGTGGAGCTTTTCTCCCCGGCCCTCCGCTGAAAATGGACCTACGTCCAGTCGGACACTCCCGGTCAACAAATTTAAATAAATAAATAAATAATTTTTTTTTTTTTTTAACAATAAAACCGATATCGCTGTTATGATGCAGGTGTGGTGACTAGCCTGGTGGATTGAAATTTGCTGTTAGTTTTTGTTGGCGTGAAAAGATCACTACCCTGTTTGCATACCTTATATTAGACACTGCTGCTATGGCCTTGATAGCCAGCATTCTGTCTGCTGGTGATGGGTGAATGTTGTTCAGATATAGCAGGACATTACTGGTCAGGGGAAGTAGATAAGAATCTTGTCAAGTGGTAGTCCGTGTTCTTGTTGCTTTATTGTAAGAGTTATGAGAATATTGTGCAGTGCCAAGCCATACCTTGCATTACACAGTTACACAGCTCAGTCAATATACAAAATGTAATAGCAACTCTATGAGGATTGATATATTCATCACTAGAAACCTTGCTAAAGTGTCCGCTTCCATCAAGGTTCAACTCAAACGCAGAAGTGTGTGTGTGCCAACATTTTGCAACAATCTAGAAACTCATTTTTGCTTGACTGTATTACTATCCCAAACATTTTTGGTGACCTCTATGTACTTTGTGTAAATTATGGTTTTAAATCTTGCAACTTATACAAGAACAATTTTTAACGTGTAGCTTCTTTTGTGCCTTGGTTTACTTGTTTATTTAACCATATAGGCTGACGGGTCCTTAAACATTTTACAGCCATGACGTGAGCCAAATGGCGACACCACATGATACACTTTGTACAAAGCAGATTATATAGCATTGACGATGCATTTCAGCTCTTAAGGAAGTTATTTATACAAATTTCTGTAAGAAAAATTGAGAAGGTTTTAACAGGTGATAGTGGGCAACAGTCAAGTAATCATGTAGCACTTACAGACCTGTAGAAATTAAAGTTGAAGACAGTATGCAGATAAAAGCATGATATATACAGGATTTACAAAAACTGTATTGATAGGAAAAGAGTAGGCTTGTTAGACATGTGTCAGTTACTATTTGAGGAGTGTTCTGCATACAGTAGATTGAGAACTGACTTTTATCCTGAGAACAGCTGTAGTTAATATAACTCCTTCATATGTCCGTCCGTGTTAACTCTGAGCTCATTAAATAATTTCAAGTTCCTGATATACTTTAACAAATTATTTGAGGTAGATGGGGTAGTTTTCAGTGTTTTGTCTCCAACTAACTTAGAATTAGTCTTAAGAGGAAAGAATCTGGTTAGTTCTTAAAGTCCACCTCTGTCCACTTTTCTGGATCCCATTTGTGTTACTATTGTTATTAATAAAAGTGCCATGCTAAATCAGAACACGTTGTCTCATAGTACGTTGTTCTAAAAATGGTTGGCCATTAACAAGGAATGCTTGGTAAAAACAGGCCCTTTGTAATATATTAGTCTGTACTTACTCTGTTAAATAACCTTTAAAGACAGTCTGGTATTGCTCTGAAGTCCAGCACTCAAATACTCATATTGTGGTTTAAGCTGTTATAGTCATAGTTAGACAATTATAAAATAAAAATGTATGTAAGATCAGTTCTCTGTGGTAGGTCTGATCCATATCAGCACCATGTCAGACTGAAAAGAAGGTTTAGGCTGTTACTTAAAACATGTTTGCCTTTCATATTGGCATGGAAATTTTGTTTTGCCAGCTGCATGTGTCTGACATGTGGTGCACAAAATCTTTCTGGTATATTACTAAACATGAATTTTTCAGTTTACTTTCTGTGTCCCAGCATATTTACTGCATCCCTTTGTATGCATATACTTTCGTGTACATACCCTACTAGTACATTCACTGTTAGTACTGTGTCTTTCCTTCTAGTGTCCTCATATTTTATACTTTATACATTTAGGCCATAGGTTGCTTGTAAATGCCCTTATAAAAAAACAATAGGATTACAAACAGTTTGGTGATCATGACTGCTTTATTAAGTAACCACTTTGTGTTTGAGACATGGATGCCAAGAAATTTCATCTCTACAGTGAAACTCAAGATGTGAATCGTGGCATCCATTTCAAGAGCATGTATAAAGCAGTTACAACTGGAGACCTGATCAGAATTTTTTGTATAGCGTGGAGATTTATTTCTCCGTGTACTACTAGTTGGAGCAAAAATGGAGAGAGAAAAGCAAAGGTTTTGCTGGGATTCATAGCTTGTCAAAAGGGCAACAATTCATGTTATGGCTGTATTTTTAAGAATGTTAGGAATAGATTTGAATCATAGCAGGCAAAAACAAAGCTGTTTTGAGTTCTGCTGTTCTGCTTTGTTATCTTGCACTGTCATTTGTGAGAGACTTGATCTTAACACATCTTGGGGGGGTGCTTAGCAATTAAGATTGGGTCTCTCCCCACTCTAGTGCTTAAATGAGTTGTCTTTTTATGGATAGAGCATAATCACCTTTCTCCATGCACTACAAGTTTGTTCTGCTCTAGACAGTGCATTTCAGAGATGTGCCTTGTTACTTTTGCTCATCTGGTTTATATAAGGTTAGGATTAATTAAAGTGTTACTGGACAGTTCAACTCGTACTGAAGAGATATGCAGGGTTGTACAGCTAGCTATGCTGCATGGCTCTAAATCATACTAGCAACTAGTATGGATGACTATGACTTTTCCAGCTGAGCAGTTTTAGCAATTGCATGCGAGTTCCCTACCCACCTGAGCACTTGTCCAAGTACATAGTGCAGGAAAAGATATACTCGTACACATACACGTAAGTGGACGCATATATATTTGTATGTGTGTGTGTGTATATATATATATATATATATATATATAATCTATATATATGTGTGTGTGTATATATGTATATCTATGTATGTTTGTGTGTGTGTGTATATATATATATATATATATATATATATATATGTGTGTGTGTGTGTGTGTGTGTGTGTTATGTGTGTGTGATATGAGAGAGAGAATATATGTATGTGCACGCACACGCCAATCCCCCTCATTACTCTATACATGCTAAAGACACAGATTATGCATAGAACTACTTACCTGTGCAGTTGTGCACTCTTGTTTGGTTTAGTCAGTCTGCTATACTTCATGACAGCACCCACAGGATGTTAGTATGTCTTACCCCCTCCCCAGTTAATCAACACCCTGCTATATTTTAGCACTTATGTATATAATTGCCCCATTCAGTACTCAGCCTGGATGTCAGGCAGGCCTTGGCTCCCATCTGTCCATCCATCCACAAACCTTTTTTCTACTTTATGCACATGGGCTGAAGGTGTCACTTCAACAGTGACAAGCATCTAGAGCCAAAGTTTACAGCGCTGGGTGGGTAGCACTGCCACAGTAGTTCATCCACATCACACACCCGCATGTACACTCACACCTACAGCCAATTTAGAGTGTTCAGTCCACCTACTGCATGTGTTTGGAAAGTGGGAGGAAATTGGAGCACCTGGAGGAAATTCACACGAATACAGGCTAGGACATGCAGACTCTGTACAGAAGGCGCCCCAGCTGAGAATTGAACTGGGGGAAGCTCTTGCTGTGAGTCAATGACACTATCTGCTGTGCCACTGTGCTGCCCTTTGGCTACAATACATTAAAATTCTTTTGGGAATTCTTTCACTAAGAAAAGCTGTCATAGTTGAATATATATATATATATTTTGGGGGAAAGGTTGTTTTTTTTTTTTTTTTTCCATCTTCACTGTAGTAGTGCACTGATGAAAACTGAAAATTTTCAGGCACGCCCTGGGTGAGTTAGATCACAATTAAAACATACAGTGTAGAAACAGAGATTGTACAGCAGACATTACTTAAATATAGCAATACTTGTATTGTAGTTAAAGCAGACTTAGTAAAAATAAATAAATAAAAGCAAGTCCCTTAGTTTTAATAGTGGAGGATGCTGTGGCATTATCCATGTTAGTTTGAGTAGTAATTTAAGTTTAAGTAAGGGTCGGTAGGCAGGAGGGTAATAAACATATAAAACCATCTTCATTATTTGTTGTTTTACAGAAGTGTACATGCTAAGTGGCCATGAGTGAACATGTGCATTCATGAACTAGGCATACTCATGTATCTGGACCATGACTTTGTACTGGCATTATGCACACACAACAGTGCTAAACTGTGTGTGACGGAGATGATGAAGCCGATCAGTGACCAGCTAATAGCTAATAAGACCCCTTTTGGAGTAAGTGCAATGATAAGAATGCATCTTTTTAATTTCAAAAGTTAGGTGCAGTTAGTTGTCACCCCTTCGTGGCATACTCTGAGACTTTGAATTATGATGATTTTGGTCACTTGTAGCACTTCTTGCTAATAATGCTGCTGTCTTCAGCAGTGTTGCTCTTTTAACCTTAAACCACATGAAATGTACACATGCTATAAAATCTGAATTCAGTGAAACATACTAGATCTTATGTAACCCTCATTGGGTAATAAGGTATTGCATCAAGTTAAAGCATGGCAGTGCCATCTGAAATAACATCCAGGTAGAATTATGTATTTAATTGTATTTAATACCATACAACTGTATTGTATTTGTTACAAAATTTTTACAAAAGAATTGTAAAGTAATTATTGTTTTAATAACAACGCTTCTGTACAGACAGTCTATTTACTAAACATAATAGTACCCTGCATTAGGGAACAATGTTAGCATTCAAGCCTCCTCAGGTGGCATTGGGCCTTGTAGCATCTCTCAGCAGTCCACTATTGTTCAGTATTGTCCACTGATTGGCTTATTAATCCTTGCTTTCACACCTAAACACACAGTTTGTCTAATGTGTTCAATACAGTCAGCAAATACTAAAGGGTGGCATAATGGTTAAGGTGTTTACCTTAGCAGCACAAGGTGCAGGGTTTGATTCTCATAAGGGGTAATTGGCTAGGCTCAAAGTGGTCCATGAGGGCAGTTAGCCTAGTACTAATCTATGAATCTATAAACAAATGGATGCATGCTACATCTGTAAGGTTGTGATAAAAGTGATGTTCTTGTTTATGGAACAGTGATTTAAATTGTTTGAAGTATAGTATACTTTGTGGAAGTTTTGCCATAAAGTTTGTAGACACTGCTGCTGCTGTCAACTAAAGCTGTGCTGAGTGTGATAACTTTGTAACTTAATGAAATAACGTGTGATATAGTGAAACTGGATTTGGCTGTCCTGTCCAGAGGATAATCAGCACTGGTTGTGGTTGCTTATTATTTTGTAGTGAAGAGTTGGAGATAAAGGTAGTTAGATCTTTATAGGGAAGGCTGTAGTACAGCATTTTTTTGCTGCTGTCCCTGCTTCCACTGCCCACTGATCATTGCCATTTGTTCATTTGTTCCCTTGCAGGAGAGAAATGATCATGGAGCTGTAACTATGGGATATTTAGATTAAAACATTTTTTACCACTGGAATTTGGTGACTTCTTTAATCAGATCCCCATTTATTACAATATTGTGTTGCACTTGTTGAACGTTACATGTATGAAGGCTTCCCCTTGTGGCCAAGACTGAGTGATCTTGTAGTTAGTATATTTAGAGAAATGGAGTGTGGAGGAAATGTAGTGGCTTGTCCCAGTGCAGAATTCTTACCTTGGTATTAGTGGTTAAAGCTGCTGTTCGCTAGTGTCAGCTTTACTTTTTCAGTATTTCCTCGTGCAGCTGTTGTAATCTCTCAGATGTCCTTCAAGGATGCATCTGCAGTCCTTACAAATGGGTTGTCCTGTCGTCAGGCAGCCCTTCGGTCGGCCGGATTCCAAAGTCTGGGTCTGGCTTCGGCTGGTGTCGCACTTCACCCGAAGTCATCGCTGCAGTTTTTCGGGTATAAAGGCATCAGCCGATGCCATTTTCCTCAGTCTTTCTTGCCGCGTGGCGCCCGAAGCAGAAGCTGTTCGCAAGTGCCGGTCGGTCAGATCCAGAGATTACTACTACCGAATACTACTTCGAAGACTTCTAAAAAGCTAAGTACCCCGTTGGGGACTCTTTCTTGCCTCAGCCGATGTCAGAGAAAGTGAATAACTGTTTATCTTGTGGGAAACAAATACCTCATAATGATTTCCACTCCTACTGCATACATTGTTTATGCCCAGACCACGACGTAGCAGCTTGTCTAGCCTGTGCTTCTTTTAACCGACGGACGCTTAGACGTCGGTCGGAGTTTGCTGAACAGATTTTCGGCTCTGATTTTGCCTATATTATGCCGTCGGATCCTCCGACAACGCAAATTACCAAAAAAACGCAAAGAAAAGGACCGGCACTCGCGGTCCGCGGTTTCGGCCGAAACCGCGATTAAGCAAACCGCGAGTGTCTCGGTTTCGGCCGAAACCGAGCAAGCGGTTCTTTCTTCAGCCGAAACCATGCCTTCTACCGAGGCCTCCTCTAACCTGGTAGAATCGGCTTCTGAAATCCAACCTTCTGTTGCGGTTTCTCAGGAGTTATCAGACACTATTCCCCTGGATATTTCTACCCCTGCACATGGAGCTGCTAGGCCTCCTGCAGCCATGTCTATTAAGGCCTTTGCCAGGGCTAAAGCAGCCAAAGCTTCAAAAACGGTGCCTGCCAAACCCCCCTCACACAGGCCCAGCACCAGCTCCCATATGCTTTCTTTGGCTGAGGACCTCATTTCTTTAATTCGTGGATCCCAGCCTCATCCAGACAGGACCTCTCACCCACCTCCAGAAAAGAGGCCTAGAGCAGAGCCCCCTGAGCCAGTATCCACAGATGATTCCTCTGATGACTCAGAACATACAGACCCTCCTGAGGCTCCTTATTCCCCTTACGAAGACTCTGATGCTGAAGAGTCCATTCCTTCAGCCTCTCCACCTGAGGAATTTTCCTTTGGGGAAACCTTGCATGCTATGAGGGAACAATTTCAGTGGCAGGGCCAAGATTTCTCAGACTCCAGAAAAGGCTTAGAACCTTTCTACATTTGCCACAACATAGGCCTTTAGCTATACCTCCAGTTCTTTCTGTTGTAGATGATGCATTTAATGATGCTTGCACTGCTCCTGATTCATTACCTCCGGCTCCTGCTAAGCCCGATAGGTTCTACAGGGTCCCGGACACTCAACACCATTTATACAAGGCTCCTTTTGCAGATCCAGAGACTATCTCCCAGGGCCCTAAAGCTGTAGCAGCTACTTCTACTAAAAACAGCCTCCCCTCTGAAAGGGAATCCAGGTCCTTAGAGAGATGGGGTAAAAAAGTTTACACCTCTGCTACTTTGTCAGCTAGGGCTTTGAACTGCCAATTTCATATGATTCAATATCAAGAGTTTATGCTTGACCAGTTAACTAAAAAGCTGTCCTCTGAAGAATCTTTAGATAA
Source organism: Protopterus annectens (assembly GCF_019279795.1). Classification (NCBI taxonomy): domain Eukaryota; kingdom Metazoa; phylum Chordata; order Ceratodontiformes; family Protopteridae; genus Protopterus; species Protopterus annectens. Next base: position 938,901,713 of record NC_056748.1, read on the forward strand.
AAAATATGTTCAGGATATGGTACATAACATACAGCAGGTTAGTAACCATTCTTTAAAATGTGGCTATGATGCACTGGAGGCTTCCTTTAGATCAGCCATGACTGGCACAGTTATCAGGAGACATGCATGGTTGAAAGAACAGGCATTACCAGACCATGTCAAATCAAAGCTTTTGGATGCACCCATGGACAAGGTCAATTTATTTGGTTCCACTGCACAGCAGGTACTAAAAAAGATGGAAGAGAAGGCAAAATCTGTGCAAACAGTGAAAGATTTCTTACAGGTTCAACCTCCAAGGTTTAGCAGGAACTGGCCCTCCAAGAATTGGTCCTTTCCGGACTCATCTAAGACACAGAGAGGCAGGAATAGGCGTTCTAGAGGCAGAAACCAATCCAGGGGTGCCTACAGGGGACGGCAGTGGCAAGGTAACAACCAGCGAGGCACGGACGCAGCCACCACCACTACAACAACACAATCACAGTGACTTGGCTGTGGCACCGCCTACCAGGGAACAACTGGAAGCACCCTTAGGCGGAAAGCTAACCTTATTTTCAAAGAACTGGCATTGCATCACAAGGGAAAAATGGATTTTGCAAACTATAGACCAAGGTTACAGGTTCCATTTCCATACTCTACCAGGAAAGAGTGGAATGCCAAACCTACCACCTACTCAAACGGCAGAAGCTCTAAAGCAAATATCTCAACTATTAAGAATGAGAGCTGTGGAAAAGGTACCACCTATGGAGCAAGGAAAGGGATTTTACTCCAGACTCTTCCTGGTACCAAGAAAAGAGAACAAATGGAGGCCTATTCTAGACCTGTCCGCTTTAAACACATTCCTCATTGTTCCAAAATTCAAAATGCTGACACTACAGCAGCTTCTTCCCATGCTGGGCAAGGAGTCTTGGCTGGTAACTCTAGATCTCAGGGAGGCATACCTGCACGTCCCCATACGACCAATTTGCAGAAGATACCTCAGATTTCTTGCAGGATCAGAGCATTATCAATTCTCAGCATTGCCCTTTGGCTTATCTACTGCGCCCAGAGTGTTCACGAAATGCCTGGCATCAGTAATTGCTCATTGCAGACTTCAGGGGATCCAAATTTATCCCTACCTGGACGACTGCCTGATACAAGCGGACAACAAAAACAAGCTAACAGAAGACTTACAAAGAGTCATTTACCTGCTGCAAGCCCTGGGATATACAGTCAATATAAAAAAGTCAAGGCTGATCCCATCCCAAAGAATAACCTTTCTGGGTGCAGAGCTGGACACATCAAAACAAATGGCATTCCTAACTGCAGAAAAGAAAGAGCAACTACCTCTCTACTTCTTGACATTAACAAAGCAGAACCATCTAACTGCAAGAAAAGTACTACAAGCCCTAGGCTTCATGGCATCCTGCATAATTCTGGTCCCTCATGCCAGACTGCACATGAGAAAGCTACAGTGGTACCTAAAGAATTTGTGGTCCCAACACAAGCACAGCCTAGAAACCAAAATTCCAATAATCCCATGCCTGAAGCAAGAGTTCCTATGGTGGGCTCAGGCCTGTCAATCAAACACAGGACTGCCCTTCTGCAACAGTCAACCAAGCCAAACCATCACGACAGATGCCTCAGACCTCGGTTGGGGCACACATGCTGGGCAAGTGCATACAAGGCTTATGGACTCAAGACCAGCTGCCTGCACATAAATCTAAAGGAAATGCTGGCAGTAAAATTGGCAATCCAGTCATTCAGACCATTTCTCCAAGAAGGTCAGTTGATGATAAGGACAGACAACACCACAGTTATGTGGTACATCAACAAACAGGGAGGCACACATTCATATCCTCTATGCCGGCTGGCACTGGACCTATGGGATGTGGCTCTGAGCTACAACATTCAGTTACAAGCAATTTTTGTACCGGGAAAAGAAAACATTCTAGCAGACATATTAAGCAGAACTACCACAGATGCCCACGAATGGATGCTGCATCCGGACATCTTCAAAGCCATCACAAGACAATGGGGATTACCACAAATAGACTTATTTGCATCCCCACTCAATCACCAGCTAAAGAAATTCTGCACAAGGACGTACCACCCACTTGCTTGGAAGGTGGACTCCCTATCTTTCAGTTGGATAAACCTGACAGCATACGCATTCCCACCACTTCCTTTGATGCACAGGGTGCTTTTGAAGATCAAAGAGGAACGTCCAAGGATCATTCTGATAGCTCCAGACTGGCCAAGACAACATTGGTACCCATTGCTGAGGAGCATGTCTCGGGAACAAATATGGACACTACCCCTGATCCCATTACTGTTAACACAGAACAACTACAACATCCTGCACCCAAACCTGAAAACTCTGCAGCTAACTGCCTGGAACATTACATAAGAGCAATTAACCCAAATTTATCCCAAAGGGTTAAATACATAATCCTGGAGGCTCGTAGACCTTCAACAAGAAAGAATTATGCAGCAAAATGGAAAAGATATCTCATTTGGAGTACTGCAAAGGGAAAAGATGTGGCACTGGTAAACATAGCCAACATCCTGGAGTACTTGGCAGAGCTCTTCCATACAGGCCTGTCCTATTCTTCCATCAAGATAAATGCATCAGCTATTTCAGCAGAATACAGCTTGGATCCTCCTGTCTTCTCTCATCCTCTGCTCAGACAGTTTCTGAGAGGAATTAAAAATGTAAAACCTCCCAGGAAACTACCATTGCCAGCATGGGACTTGAACTTTGTGCTAGAAAAATTGACACTTCCCCCTTTCGAACCAGCAGCAACAGCAGAATTACAATACTTATCCTGGAAGACTGCTTTCCTGCTGGCAATAACTTCAGCAAGAAGGGTCTCTGAACTACAGGCATTAATGGCAGTGCAACCCTTCCTGATCTTCCATCAAGATAGTGTCCATGAGAACAAATCCTACATTTATGCCTAAGGTGGTATCCAGAGTGTCTTTAAATCAGGCTATCCACCTACCTACATTCTTCCCCAACCCACAGAACAGGGGAGAAAGACTCTTGCATACCTTGGATGTACATAGACAATTACGCTACTACCTGGACAGGACCAAGTCAAATAGAAAAACTGACCAGCTTCTGGTAGCATATGCAGCAGGAAAGGACGGAAAACCAATTTCAAAACAGACAATCTCCAAATGGATAGGAAATTGCATTAGATTTTGTTACTCCTACCATGGAAAGAAAACTCCAGAGAACATCAGGCCTCACTCCACAAGGGCTACAGCCACTACCACAGCTTTCTTATGAGGAGTGGCTACCAAGGACATTATAGAGGCTGCTACTTGGACCTCCGTGCATACATATGCCAAGCATTACAATTTACCTTTATACTCTAGATCCCGAGCAGGTTTTGCCACTGCTGTTTTGCAAGGGATCCTAACTACACCATAATCTCTAACTTTTTCCTCCTCCCCTAGTTTAGCTATGGTATTCTACCCATTTGTAAGGACTGCAGATGCATCCTTGAAGGACATAGTACAGTTTTGTACCTACCATAAATGTAGATGTCCGATAGGAATGCATCTGCAGTCAGGATTTCCCACCCACCTTCCCCTCTGTGGTACTCCTAGGGTGTTTGCCATCCTTCAGCTAGCTTGGGGGGATCTATTATGGTGTATTTGTTTGTATATATGTACATACATGCTTATTTTATATGTTTGCTCTCTTCTATTTGGAAACATTGGCATTTACCCAAATTTAGCCATCCAAGAGGGCACCTGGCATCTGGGGCAAGAAACACTGAGGAAAATGGCATCGGCTGATGCCTTTATACCCGAAAAACTGCAGCGATGACGTCGGGTGAAGTGCGACACCAGCCGAAGCCAGACCCAGACTTTGGAATCCAGCCGACCGAAGGGCTGCCTGACGACAGGACAACCCATTTGTAAGGACTGCAGATGCATTCCTATCGGACATCTACATTTATGGTAGGTACAAAGCTGTACTTTGTGAAGAATCCAGCTATCATACAGGCAGGCATGAATGGGGTTGTTTTTACTCAGAATTAACGTTTCCTGCTTGCAAATTAATCAGTACAGGGATGAGTGCGCAAAGGGTACTGGGTGGATCCATCATTCATGCCTGCAGCTAGTGTAGTCCTTCAGGCAACCCCCATCCTCTTTAACTGAATAGATGTTCTTCGTGTTTCACTGTTGGAGTCATTACATTTGGGTAATCCTGCTGGCAGGTTGCCCTCAGTCGGCCTGAATTCCAAAGTCCTGGGTCCTGCATCGGCTGCTGTCGCCCCTTCCCTGACGTCAGGTCGTCAGGGGTATAAAAGGTGTGGCCGACACCATTTTTCTTAGTCTTTCTTGCCGCGCTGTGCCCGAAGCAGAAGCAGTTTGCAAGTGCCGGTCAGCCGACTCCTGAGATTTCCGTGTTCGAGTTTGATATCTGAAGTCTTCAGTAAAGCTAAGTGCCCCGTTGGGGAAACTATTTTCTTGCTCCAGACCGATGTCAGAAAAAGTAAATAATTGTATTTCTTGTGGACAGCAAATACCTCATAAAGACTTTCATTCTTACTGTATTCCTTGCCTAGGCCCCGATCACAACGTTTCTGGTTGTCGGTTTTGTGCTAGATTTAACCAACGCAATATTAAGCGTCGGTATGATTTTGCTTTAAACTATTTTGGACGCCGGTTTAATTATCCAGAAATGTCATCGGATAGCCATCCGACTACCTGAGTTCACAAAAATCACAAAGAAAAGGAGAGAGATAGACAACAGAGGCCCTAAACCGACGACGAAGCTTCTCCTAAACCAGTCGCCAGTTCGCCGGTTCTCAGTGAGGCGCTTTCGCAGCCCCTGATGCCCGCTACTTTAGAGTCGCAGGCCGCTACCAACTCCCACGTGGAGTCGCCCATGCCACTGGAAACTAAAGGTATTGGAGCCTCGGATACTATTCCTTCAGATGGGTCTGGAGCGTCAGGGGTATAAAAGAGCAGGCAACGGCTTCTGAGGGTTTATTCAGACCTAAACATCTTTACATTAAACCAACCTCAGCTTCAAAGGCAAAGACTAAAGCACCTTCTAAAGCAAAGAAACAAGCTCAAGAGCCACGTGGACAGGCCTCTATGCCCAAACAATAGATGCTCAAAATGGCCGAAGACTTAATTACCTTGATCAGGGGTTCCCATCCCCCTCCTGATAAGAGGCCTAGGCAAGAGACTGATTATGAAACTTCACATTAGGTTTCTATTTCTTCTGATTCCTTTTCTGATCAGGAATATTCTCTTCCCCCCATAAGGATTCTGATGCTGAAGAATCTATACCTTCAGCTTCTCCTCCAGTGGACTATTCTTTTGGGGAAACCTTGCATACCATGAGGGAGCATTTCCACTGGGAGAGCCAAGATTTTTCAGAATCTAAAAAGAGGCTCGGGGATTTCCTTTTACTACCTCAACACAGGCCACTAGCCATTCTTCCTGTGTTAGATATTGTAGATGATGTGTTTTCGGAGTGTAGTCTTACCCCTGACTCCTTACCTCCAGCTCCTGTTAAGCCTGACAGATACTACAGGGTTCCTAACTCTCATAAATTCCTTTTTGAAAACCCTGCTGCAGACCCAGAAGCTATTTCACAGGGTCCCAAAGGAGTTACGGCTTCCCCTGCAAAAAACCTTACCCCCTCTGACAGAGATTCTAGGGCACTGGATAGATGGGGAAAAAAGGTTTACACATCTGCTACCTTGGCTGTAAGGGCCTTAAACTGTCAGTTTCATATGCTCAAATATCAGCAACATGTCATGGCATTGCTTAAACAGAAAATGTTATTAAACTGTGAATGTGCAGAAAACAAGGAAATGCAGGATTTATTACATGCAGCTGAACAAGTTGGAAAGCATACTTTGCAATGTGGTTTTGATTCTTTGGAGGCCTCCTTCAAGGGCGGCAGTTACGGGTTCTGTAATTAGGAGGCATGCTTGGTTAAAGGAACAAAATCTGCCTGATCATGTCAAAGTTAAATTATTAGATGCACCTTTACAGCATGATACTTTGTTTGGTGTTAAGGCAGAGGAGGTGTTAAAGAAAATGGAGGACAAAGCTAAATCTATGCAAACTGTCAAAGATTTTTTTACAAGTACAACCACCTAGGTTTAGTAGACACTGGCCCACAAAGAATTGGTCCTTTCCTGTGTCAGACAGACCTCAAAGGGGTAGACCCAGACGCCCTAGAGGCAGAACCCAGGCGCAAGTTTACTACAGGTCAAAGCAATGGAGTGCTTCTACCTCCAAAGTTGGAGAAGACAAATCACAACCATACCGGAAACAGTCCCAGTGACTTCCCCCTGCCTGCACCAAGCACTTATCTCCTGGCAGCACCCTTAGGGGGAAAATTAGCACTTTTTTCTCAAAATTGGCACATTATAACCCAGCACAAGTAGGTTCTAAATATCGTGTCACAAGGGTACAAGTTCCATTTCCATACCCTGCCAAAGGCAAACGGCTGGCCAGATCTGCCAAAAAATCAATTGTCAGAGGCACAAAAACAAGTCTCATCCCTCATGGACATGGGGGCCATTCAACAAGTACCAGAGCAAGAGCAGGGACAGGGATTTTACTCAAAAAACTGTTTTTGGTACCCAGAAAGGACAAGGCCTGGAGACCAATACAGGACCTATCTATTCAGAACACATTCCTGGATATACCAAAATTCAAGATGATGACTTTGCAGCAGCTTCTGCCCATGCTGGGCAAGTACGATTGGCTGGTGACTCTAGACCTAAAAGAGGCATACCTACATGTGCCAGTCAGACAATTATACAGGAGATACCTCAGATTCAAGGCTGGCTCAATGCATTATCAATTCTCTGCACTGCCCTTTGGCTTATCTACTGCGCCCAGGGTCTTTACAAAGTGCCTGGCACCAGTAATTGCATTCTACAGACAAAGAGGAATACAAATATATCCTTACTTGGACGACTGTCTAATTCAAGCAGAGAACAAAGACATTCTTCTACAGCATCTGGCATTTGTCAAAAGACTTCTAACATGCCTAGGGTACACAGTCAACGAAAAGAAATCAAAACTAGTACCCTCTCAAGAGACAATATTCCTGGGTGCAAGCTTACATATAACTGCCCAGATGGCTTATCTCACGCCAGACAAACAAAGGCAACTGACTACCTATTTCAAAATGTTGGCAACAAAGGCCCAGTTATCTGCAAGAAAAATTCTGCAGGCTTTGGGCTTCATGGCATCCTGGCATCCTGCATCCTACTAATTCCATATGCAAGACTGCATATGAGGAAACTTCAGTGGTACCTAAAAAGTGTTTGGACTCAACATTGCCACAGCCTGGAAACAATGATTACTCTCATTCCCTGCCTACAACAGGAGTTTAGATGGTGAGCAAAGGCTTGTCACCAAAACAAGGGACAGCCATTCACATTACCCCCAGCCAGGCAGACATTAACAATGGATGCATCAGATTATGCCTGTGGGGCCCACATGGCAGGAAGATGCTTTCAGGGCACATGGTCCTCTACCCAAATCCATCTACATATCAATCAAAAAGAGATGCTAGCTGTTCAGAATGCCCTGACAGCCTTCAAGGACCTACTTCATCCTGGACAACTACTGATAAAGACAGACAACACCACGGTCATGTGGTATATAAACAAGCAGGGGGGCACACATTCTTACCCCCTTTGCAGACTAGCCATGACTTTGTGGGACATAGCATTGACTTACTAAGTACATCTGCAGGCACAATTCCTGCCAGGAAGGAAAAATACTTTGGCAGACGAACTAAGCAGAAACCTCATGGATCCCCACGAGTGGCGGTTGGATCCACAAGTCTTCAGCATGATAACAAGGAAATGGGGATGCCCGGACATAGATCTATTTGCCTCCCCTCACAACTACCAACTAAAAAGATTCTGCACAAGGACTTATCACAGACAAGCATGGAAAGTGGACACCCTATCTTTCAGCTGGAAAAAACTATCAATATATGTCTTTCCCCCACTGCCTCTCTTCCCCAAGGTACTCCTAAAGGTCAGACAGGAGAAGCCAAAAATGATACTGATTGCCCCAGGCTGGCCCCACCAGTATTGGTTTCCAATCCTAAAGAACTTGTCTCAATACTCAGCTTGGACCTTACCTCAGATACCTCATCTACTGTCCCAGCAAAACAATCAGATCCTGCACAGCCAACTTAGGACTTTGAACCTGGCAGCATGGCGGATAATGTAGACATACAAAACACACCTCTCAGTAAAGCTGTGATGGATGTCATTTTAGAGGCCAGAAGACCTAGTACTAGAAAATCTTATGCTGGAAAATGGAAGAGATTCTGTGCTTGGAACCAAGCAGAAGACTTTGAACCTGGCAGCATGGCGGATAATGTAGACATACAAAACACACCTCTCAGTAAAGCTGTGATGGATGTCATTTTGGAGGCCAGAAGACCTAGTACTAGAAAATCTTATGCTGGAAAATGGAAGAGATTCTGTGCTTGGAACCAAGCACAAGGAACTGAAACAGCTGTGCCAAATATTCCTCAGATTTTGCAATACTTAACTGAGATGCTGGACAAAGTCTTTTTCATCTATTAAAATTCATGCCTCTGCCATTTCGGCTCACTACAATACAGAGCCACCAATCTTTCCTATCCCTTATTAAAACAGTACCTCAGAGGAGCCAAAAATGTAAGGCCTCCAAGGAAATCACCAATGCCTGCATGGGACCTCAACTATGTCTTGGAAAAACTCACCCTGCCTCCTTTTGAGCTAGCTGCTACTGCTGATAAAAAGTTTTTATCTTGGAAAACAGCTCTGCTCCTAGCAATCACTTCAGCAGGACGAGTTTGAGAGCTACAGGCACTCGTGGCTGTGGAACCTTTTATTATTTTTTATCCAGACAGGGTCTCTCTGAGGACAAACCCAACATTTATGCCTAAGGTGGTGTCCAGTGTGGCTCTTAACCAAACCATTCATCTGCCAACTTTTTATCCAAATCCACAGAACAAGGGGGAGAGAATTCTGCATTTTTTGGACGTACACAGACAGCTTAGATTCTACTTGAACAGAACCAAAGTTTTCAGAAAGACAAAGCAATTACTAGTGGCATATGCTGCGGGATCACAAGGAAAGGCTATCTCAAAGCAGACTATTTCAAAGTGGATAGGCCACTGCATTCATTTCTGCTACTTAAACCATGGCAAGCCAGTGCCTAAGAGCATTAGGCCACATTCAACCAGAGCTGCAGCCACTTCAGCAGCCTTTCTCAGGGGAGTACCAACCAAGGGCATTTAGAGGCTGCTATATGGAGTTCAGTGCATACTTTTACAAAGCACTTTCATCTGCCACTCTACTCTAAATCCAGGGCAGGCTTTGCCACTGCAGTTCTGCAGGACCTCATAGCCACTCCTAATGCTGTTTAGCTCCAGCCTCCCATCCATAGCTTTGGGACTCTACCCAAATGTAATGACTGCAACAGTGAAACACGAAGAACATAGTACAGTTGTGTACACTTACCATAAATGTAGATGTTCGAGTATATTCACTGTTGCAGTCCAGGTTACCCACCCGCCATAGCCCTTTTCTTCTGATGGAACCTATCTTTCCTTCTCTGATTTATACAACCTATGTGGTGTATTTGCTTGTAGATGAAGGTAAAGTTTATATTGGTGCATGTATTTGTATATATATTTATATAAATTTTGGCTACCCTTTTAGGGGGCACCTGACATCTGGGGCAAGAAAAACTAAAGAAAATGGTGTCTGCCGCATCTTTTATACCCCCTGACGACCTGACGTCCAGGAAGGGGCGACAGCAGCTCACGCAGGACCCAGGACTTTGGAATTCAGGCCGACTGAGGGCAACCTGCCAGCAGGATTACCCAAATGTAATGACTGCAACAGTGAATGCACTCAAACATCTACATTTATGGCAAGTGTACACAACTGTACTTTCTTGCTAGGGTGATGTAGTAACAGGTGAGTTTGCCCTTGGCACACCCCGCAAAACTGGGCAGTCAGTTAGCTCTCTACCTCCCTGTCTGCCTTCTCATGTTCCTGGGCTTGCGTCTTGGATCCAAATCAGCTGGATTGTAGCCAGTGCTATAGTTTTCTTCTTGTCTTCTTAATGAAGGAAGATATAATGCAGGGTATTTGCAAATTTATGTCAGCAGCTTGTCATCTTCACAATGTCCAATATAGTTAATGTTCTTTAAGAACTACCATTATCTGACAGTGTATGAAGACATTCTTAGAGCTAGATTGAGTTATGTAGTCTGTAGGGTACTGTTCTACTATTTGTTTTTCTGATCTGTAGTAAAACAAGTTTTAGACTGTGATCCTTTTTCAAAGTATGTTATGTTTAACATTAAAAAGTGCATGCAGGACTTGCATTATTTGTTATAAATTTCATATTTGGTGCCCTGCGCATCATCATAGTATGTCTAGATAATTTTCCAGGATAGTACTTGTCCTAGGTACTGTTTCAGACCTGTAACATAGGCAGTCTGTAAAGTAGTAATCCACAAGCTTTCAACTATTATCACTGAAAGGTGTCTGTCTGTTTTCTAGTGTATCTGTTTATTTCTACCTCAGTCTGTATCCTGTATTTTATTTTCTCACAGCATTCTTTTGGTGTGTTGATAGCACATATGCAAAACTTAATGTAAAGAGCAGAAGTAAATGTACTTTATATACTTGGGTACATACATACAAATATTTTAGGCATGGGCATTAATGCCCTTCTAGCCTGCCAGTTTGCCAAAACAGCTGATGTTATGTTGTCCCATCTCGCCTTCATTCTTGCTGGTTGGGTTTGGAACCAAACATTGGCTCCGACTCGGCCTGTTACTAAAGCTCGAGAGTTTGCACTGGCTCGAGGCTATACCCTATATCATAATGCCTAGGGAAGATTACCCAGATCTCGTTTGCCGCTAAACTAGATCAGGTGCTTCTCAATGGGCTTAGGCTAAGTGAATTTCTTTTGGTCACAATATTCTATTATTCTAATAGCTTTTGAAATAATTATTGTCTTCTTGCTATTTAAACTGTATTTAGACTTTAGTTTGTGCTAATTTTCTGAGTTTTCGCTTGTTGCATTCTGTTGTGCTTGGCCTTCACTTTCTGCTAGGCCTGCAACTCCTATCCCATCTCTAAAACTTTAGTTTATCCTTACTGAACCCATTTAAGTTAGAGGGTTCATCTTCGTTTTCTGGTTATAGCCCGTTTAATTTAGAAGGCTCCCCCTTTCTACTTCCCTTCAAAGAGATTTCATCATTTTAATTAGAGACATCTCCTGTGGCTACAGGAGGTCATCGTTTTAGTTAGAGACCTTTCCTCTAGTCCCTTCTCTCTGCTTGTCTGTTAAAAAAAAAAAAAAGGAGTAGGGTAGCTCTTTTGTATTTACCTGTTTTTTGTGTGGTGTGCTTAATAGTTGGATAGTTTTTTGGTAGTTTTTCTTATCTTTAATATAGTTTCTTCCTGGACAGTGTTGTTGTTCTGATTGTGTTTCCACTATGTCCAAGGAAGGGAAAGAAGTGAAGCAGTCAGGCTTCAAGAAGTGTGACTCCTGTACACAGAAAATGTCTATAACTGACGGGCACACTAGTTGTGTCTATTGTTTAGGTGCGGTACATCTTCAGGATTCCTGCTCCATTTGCCGTGGCTTTAGTTCCAGGGTCCCGCAGGAATGCAAGAATGAAGTTATAGTTAGGGGATTGCTCAAAGGTCCTTTTGCTGAGGCATTAGAAGGAAACCAAACCTCATCTAAATCTTCTTAATCCCCAAGGTCTGAAAAATCAATAAAAAGAACATCTTCTTCAGCTTCTGCTTCTGAGCTGGCAAAAAAGCCATCTAAGGACACAACTTCGGACCCAATGGCTTTCGGTCCCAAAAACACCACTCCTTCGGTTCCACCAGTTTTGTCGGAACTGACAAGAAGCCATAGACAGAGCTGGTCCCCAACCTTGGAGCCGATCTCCTCAGTCACCTCTTTTGCAGTCAGTGGCTGGCAATCTAAAATCCTTGACCCTGTCCTCTTGATCCTCCAGGAGCTTGTCAGATGATGTGGAGCGGGGGTGGTCAAGAGATTGCTTCGGACTCCAGCTCTGGCCAAGATCCTTTCGAGTCCAGCCCATAAGGAAGTGGAATCGACATCTGTTGCTGCCCCATCTTCTGTTCCTCCTCCGACCCGAGTAGTTTCGGAGCTGGAATGTTTGGATGTGTTCGTGGTGGAACCATCGGGTCCAAGACTCACCCCTGGGTTTTCGGCCCCGACTTCTGCTCTGATCTCTTCAGTACCATGTTCTGTCGAGGGGTGTGGGAGCCGATGCTCCCCTGTCGGGTCCGGGGAGGAGAGTCGGATCAGACCCTTGTTTGATCTGAACCTATATTTTGGGACGTTGGCGCAGGTGAGCTCGGTGCCTACATCAGCCTCGGAGCCCACCTCCTTGGCACGGGGGAAGTCTCCTGGCTCTTTGGAGTCTGAGGCTCCTTCGGGCCCAGGTCGAGGTGCCTTTGAGGTGATGAATGGTGTGCTGTCACCCCTGGTGGCTCCATCCTCTGATCCAGGCACTCTTCCTCCAAAAGTGCCAGTGACTGCCTCTGTACCATCCCTACCCCAGGCGTAGAGGACCAGTACCCCAGGGCGCCCCATTGGGTGAGTTACTCTCTTCTGAAACCTCCCCAGAGGACCCCTCCGGAGAGGTCCCTCAGAAGAGAACTTGTAAGAGGAAACATCTGGACTCCCCTGAGGAGTCTGTCATGTCTGTTACAGATTTAGAGGTTTCAGAAGGGTCCCCATGGTCACCCTCTGAGGATGTCTCTTTCTCAGAGATCCTAAAGCAGAGAGGTAACTGGAAGACCCTTTCCCCTTCTGAAGATGAGTCTGTATACCTGGAGGCATTTCAATCTCGACCCTCCACCTCTTGGGTGTCTCCGCCTTTCTATCAGCTCCTTGGTGTAGTCAGTCAAAAGGCATGGGGCTCTCCAGAATTTGTGGAACCTGTTCCGAGGAAGCCCAAAAATTCATAACCGCCCCTTCTGACAAGGAATTCTTGACTAAAGGTGTCCCAGTATATGCTATGGTGGTGGCGGCAGCCACCAAAAAGGAGTTAGCTGAGACTTCATCTGTCCATCCACCGAATAAGGAATCTCGAACGATGGACAGATATGGGAAGCGTATGTTCTCATCAGCGGCCTGTACACTCGGGTCACTGAACTACTTAACTCATTTTACAAGACTTCAGAGGGTTCTCCTGAAGGAGCTAGGAGATAACTTCCAAGGTTCTATAGCTGCGGGGGTGTCAGACAAGGTGACCTCTTAGCTTGCTACCTCAGCTCCTCTACGAGGCTCATCTCTTACGCAGCCGATGGAGTGAGTAGAGCAGCAGGCACGGGAATATCTCTGAGGAGACGTTCCTGGATGTGCCTTTGTGAGTTTGGTGAGCCAGTCAAGTCTTCCTTCCTAAACGCTCATTTTGACGGCTCATCCTTGTTTGGGACAAAAGTTAGAGACTCTGATCAGGTGCGATCAAGAAGGTCAAACTCTGCTGTGGGAGAATTTTTCTGTCCCTGCCAGGCCTTATCCCAAAGGCCAGAAGGGCGGGAAAATGTAGTTCCGTAAATCCCAAAGAGCTTCGCTGGATGCACATGGTGACTTTCCCCCAGGGGCAGAGTGGGAAATAACAATGGAAGATGCCAACCTCGCTGCAGAGGGGGTCCACAAAATCAGGACGACAGAGATGCATTCTCTGGCACACCCTTCCAGCGCTCCTGAAAGGAGGCCTGCCTGCTCACCTCTGGAGGCAGTTGGGGCAGACTGTCACTATACCCCAAAGCCTGGCTGAACATCACTCAAGACAAATGGGTACGGTCGATAATATCCAGGGGATACAACATACTCTTCTCTATCCTGGGTGTATATTACGTTATCAAACTTTTAAAAGATCGAACGTCATATGGTCGGCACCATATGATCGAACTTTTAAAAGTTCGAACATTTCAACGGAGATCTCCATACAGCGCAGAATGGGAAGATTTCCCTTTCCTGCACTGTAGTGTGATCTCGAGTTGGTATATTTAAAGAGCTGGGGGTGTGGTGGGTTTCTGGGGGGCTTGCCCCCCTGCTTAAATGGTCAGGTAGGTCTTTTTCTGTTTATTTATTTATTTATTTTTTTAACTTTTCAAACTTTTAAAAGTTCGATCATATGGCTTTGACCATATGACGTTTGAATTTTTAAAAGTTCGAAAACGTAATATGCACCCCTCCATCCCACCCCCGCAAACAAGATCAGTCCCAGACATTCTACACTGTCAAAGGGTCATGCAACCCCAGAGGTACAAAGGTTGCTAAGAAAGAGTCATTCAAGAAGTCCCCGCAGACCAAATCGGATCCAGAACTTACTCAAGGTTCTTTTTAGTTCCAAAGAAAATGGGACTGGTGACCCATCGTGGATCTCAGCAGGCAGAACAAGTCCATAAAAAAAGCAAAGTTCCAGATGGTGACACTGCAGTCTATACTCCTTTTTCTGGGACAAGAATATTGGATGTGCTCAATTGATCTTCAGGATGTGTACTACCATATAAAAATGGACAGGCGATCCAGGAGATATCTACGCTTCCAGCTGGGAGCCAGCCAGTACCAGTTTAGAGCTGTGCCCTTTGGCCTCACTAAAGCCCCCAGAGTGTTTACCAAATGCATGCCAGTAGTCACGGCTCACCTGAGGCACCTAGGATTCTGGGTGTTTCTGTGCTTAGACGGCTGGCTCCTGACTACCACCACCAAGCATCCACTAACCAAAGCAAGACACCACCATTCATCTGTGCTCGGAACTGTGCATTTACATTGTTTGTGTCTTTCGGCTTTTCCCGGTTAGGGGTCGCCATAGCAGAACTCCGGTCCGCTAATGATTGGTAGTGGATTTTTACGTATCGGGTTACCAGCCCTGATGCACAACCTTCAACGAAGGCACGCCCCATTCACGTATGCCTGCACACAGAAGATGCTCTAGCTGAGAATCGAACGGGACAACGTCTTTATGAGGCAACAACGCTACCACAGCACCACCACCGCAGTACTACATTTCAAAAAATCTGCCTTGTTGCCAACACAGCATATTACATTCATAGGAGCAGACTTAAACACAAAAGACATGGTAGCAAATTGCCTCACAACAGGGTACAGACACTGTGACATCAACTGTCCATCTTGCTGTTGAAAGTACAGGTAAAGTTTGTTCTAAAGGTTTTAGGCACTGTGGCAGCTGCTATAACACTAGTACCTATGGCGCATCTACATATGAGAGTCCTACAGTAGCTAGTCTTTGCTCAGTGGTCCATGCAGGAGTTGCCCTTGTCCCACAAGATCTTCATCACAGACTCCTGCAAGAAGGACCTACGGTGGTGGCTTCTATCCATGCAGGTAACTCTAGGCAGACCGTTCACTCTCCCTCGACCAGTAGCTACAGTGATCACGGATGCTTCCCAGATAAGCTGGGGGGCATTACTTATGAAAGAACCACCAAGGAACTTGCCAGGGACACGAGTACCATTTGCACATCATTGTCCTAGAGATGAGAGCGGTGCTTCTGGTGTTGCGGGCATTCCAGAACTCTCTTCCACCAGATACGATTGCAATACAGACAGACAGTATGTCAGTAGTGTGGTACATAAACAAGCAAGGCGGACCAGATTCTAGCCCCTCTGTCGAGAGGCTCAGAGTATGGCAATGGGCAATCTCTTCTCAACATTTTCTGATTGTCATGCATATTCCGGGTAAATCCAATGTGATAGCAGACAAATTAAGCAGAGCAATTCTGATGCCTCACGAGTGGTCCCTAAAACAGGAAGTTCCGAGCCAAATTTTTCACAAGTGTGGCCAGCCTTGCTGCGACTTCTTTGCCACATCCATGAACATCAAATGCATCAGCTGCCTTGCCCTAATCCCCCCTCAGGGGGAGTCACCAAGGGATGCATTTGTTCACGATTGGCCCGAGGGACGTCTTTATGCCTTTCCCCCATTTCCACTCATTCCCAATGTCCTACAGAAAGTCAAATCGTTGAGTTGCAGGTTAATTCTCATTGCTACATACTAGCCTCGTCAGATCTAGTTCCCTTTTCTATGGCCCCATCTCTGAGAGAAGCCGTGGATTCTGAACCCGGTACCAGATGTTCTGACTCATCAGTCAGGAATGCTCCATCCCTCTATTCAAAACCTCAAACTGACAGCTTGGCTGCTCCACTTCTAATCTTAGCCAGGCTTCCAGACATATCCCCTGCAGTGCGACACATTCTGGTTTCATCTCATAAGACAACAACTAGAAAACCATATGCTAACAAATTGTAAAGGTTTTCTTGTTGGGCTTCCAAGAATCACATAGACTCCTCCGTAAGTACAATTTTAAATTTCTTAGCAGAGATTTTCAGTGAAGGTGCTGCAGCAGCTACCGTACGAGTACAATTAGCCGCCATATCTAACTACCACATAGGAGATATGGGATCAAAAATAATGTTTCACAGATTGTACAAAGCCTTCCTGAGAGGTACTTTTCTGCTAAGATAAAGGAACCACCACCTCCTTGGGACCTCAGTTTAGTACCGACTACTCTGATTCTCCCACCATACGAACCAGCCTCCTCTTGCCAACTAAAATTTCTGACCTGGAAGACAGTCTTTTTAACCGCCATTACTTCAGCTAGGATGGTTTCGGAGCTCCAAGCTCTGTCCATATGCCCTCCCTATTTAGCTTTTCACAAAGACAGAGTTTCTCTTAGAACGGATCCTTCATTCCTTCTCAAAGTATGTTCTGAGACCAATTTGAATCAATCCATTGACCTGCCTGTCTTCTTTCCAAACTGTGGCAACAAGCCATAATATAGACTACATCATTTGGATGTCCACAGGCAGTTAAGTTTCTACTTGCATAGAGCAAAGGAGTTTAGAAAATCTGACCAGCTATTCATCTCCTTCTCAAATAACAGAAAAGGTGCACCAGTTTCAAAAGTTACCTTGTCAAAATGGCTTACTGACACTATTACCTATGCATATAATTCTCAGCATAAACAACTGCCAGGAAAGAGGCCACTCAACAAGAGCTCTGTCAACTTCGACTGCCTTTCAGGCCAAACTGCCTAGGGACTCAAGTCTGTGCTGCAGCCACATGGGTCATACCTTCATCACTCAGTAGTAGATGTGGCCTCCCAGAACAGGGCTTCCTTTGGTTCCACTGTTCTGAAGAGCTTATTCCCTTGAGCCACCCGAGAAAGAAGGTGCTGGAGATGCTGTCCCAACCAGCAAGAATGAAGGCGAGATGGGACAACATAACATTAAAGAAGTTATGTACTCACCATAACATTCCATGTTTGTTGTCCATAATCTCGCCTTCATTCTTGCGTCCTGCCCTCCTTCCCCCAACCTTCGCTCCTGGAGGATCAAGAGGAATTTTTTATTGGTGGTAAAATGTTCTCTGCTTGCCTTCTTGCCTTATGAGACATAGGCTAAGAATTATTACCATTTCTTTTAGTATATGTTTTCTAATATGTTAGTAATCTGAAAACAAGATCTGGGTAGTCTTCCCTAGGCATTATGGGATAGGGTATAGCCTCCAGCCAGTGGAAGCTCTCGAGCTTTAGTAATAGGCCGAGTCTGAACCGATGCTCGGTTCCGAATCCAACCAGCAAGAATGAAGGCGAGATTATGGACAACAAACATGGAACGTTATGGTGAGTACATAACTTCTTATTTTAATAAGTGTCCAGGCTTTTTCTTAAAGATATCTAAACTAGTGCTTACTTTAATGTAATTTGATTGTCTATTCCATACATCAGCTGCTCTCTCAGAAAATGAATTACTGCACTTCTCATTTCTATAGAATCTAATACATAGGTTGTCTGATGATTCTCTACTATTTTTTGATAACCCCAAACGTTCCCAAAAGTAATGGTCTGTAAATGCCCTATATACCTGAATAAGATCTCCTCTTAAATATCTGTATGAGAATGCTGTACAAAATCAGGTATTTTAGTCTTTCATAGTAACTTAAATTTTTCTATTCATTGATGCCATTTGTGTATTTCCACTGTTCTCTTTCTAGTTTACTCACACTTGTTTTCTTATAAGCTTTCCATATTGTTATTCCATACTCAAGTTTGGGTCTAATGTAACTAATGAGCAATGATTTCATCATTTCTGATTTCCTAGACTTTATAAATCTTTTTATATAACCTATAGTTCTTTAACTATCATTAACCAATTTGTTGATATGATTAGAAAAACTTAAAGCTGGATATACCCATATATCTATGTCCTTAAATGAGTGTACAGTTTCATTCAAGATGTGCTGTATTAAATACTCACCTTTCAGTTTGTCTCTGTAAAGTCATTTGCTTAGTTATTGATGTATTTATCAGCATGATGCTGTTCTACATCCAAAAGGTTAATTTTGTCATGTTCTTTTTCAGGCATATCCTGTCTGTAACATATGTAATCAGTTTACCCAATTTCAAGCCATCTGCATACAGACCATAGTACACCTCAGATGAAAAAGATAGGTCTGAAAGACTCTAAAACAGGTAAATGCTTAGGACAGAGTCCTGTAGGACACCCTAATTGTAAGCAAAAATTTCACATGTCCAGTTGCTGTATTATACTTGCATACTTCTCAACCTGTAAACATCAAAAATCTAGACAAAGGGGCATGAAAAGATGGTACAACTGGCCAAAAATCTAAACTCTGATTAAAATAAGATTTGCATATATAATTATACAACCCTGCCCTCTCCAGTGCAGTTGTGGGATATCAACATTCAACTGCAGTTTTATTTTTGAAGATTGTAAAATTATTGTTCTTAAAATGTTTTGCAAGAATTTGGAGTTTTTCTCCCTGGGCCTCCTCTAAAAATGGAAGTCTCCCCAGTTGGACTTTCCTGGTAATCAAATGTCACTAAATAAATAAATATCCTTCAGAACAAGAAAGCAGATACAAAACCTGTTATTCTGACAACATTCATGGGTAGGTACTAGGCTATTGGCCCTAGGGCCTGTATAAGCCTAGCCAAAAATGTACCCTGGCTTTCGCCACCCAAGAAAATTATTTTCCTGTGCCCCTGTCGAGGAGAGCCACAGAAGTGATCCCTGGGGTGAATTTCCTATTTCCCATCCAATCATCAAGATTTTTCTTGAAGAGTGCTAATGAGGAGCTCTGTTTGACATAGATAGGTAGTCTGTTTCAGAGTATGGGAAGTCTCTGGGACAGGAATCTATCCCTCCAGCATGTTATGTTTATTGTGGTGACAAGGTTTAGGTCCCTAGAGCGTGTGTAGCTCAGAGGGACTGGGATTTATCTAAGTGGAGCATGTCCAACAGACCTGGGTTTGATATAGCTTTGTATGTTAGGCAGAGATCGCCTCTGAGTAGGCGATATGCGACAGAGTAAAGCTGGAGTTTTTTGAGACGGTCTGCGTAGGGCATCTGTTTGAGGCCAGTAATCCTCTTTTTGAGGTATTTCTTTGGCCTTTCCAGTTGTTGTAGATGTCTTGTGAGGTACATACCAAAAGGGGTGTTGTACTCTATAATGGGTCTAATGAGTGATGAGTAGAGGGGAACAATGACCTCTTTTTTTCTGGATGAGAAACTTTTTGTGATGAGGTGAGCCACGTAGAAGGATTTCCTGACCACTGTGGCGATGTGATTATCAAAGGAGAGACTACTGTCCACCTGTTTCCCAAGGTCTCTTATCACATTTTCGGCGTTAAGTAGACTACCAGCTATGTGGTAGTTCATGGGTACAGAGTTTTTACCAAAGGGGATGACAGTACACTTTTTGACATTGAGCTTCAGGCCATGGCTTTGACACCAGGCATCTGTCTCAGTGAAGCCCTTTTGTAGTATCGTTAGGAGTTTCGATTATGGCTCCTAGTTTGCAGTCTTCTGCAAACTTTGTTAGCCAAAGACCTTCTGTGTTGGTCTGTACTTCAGAGAAGTAGATACCAAACAGGAGAGGACCCAGGACTGAACCCTGTGGTACTCCACTTGTCACTGGTCTGAAGTCGGATTTGGAGTCTGCTACTTTCACAGTGTGGGTTCTGTCCATGAGCCAGTTGGCAACACATCTTGTGACATAGGGATTTATACCTAGTTTAGTGAGCTTATCTATAATTCCAGAGTGGGGGATGGTATTGAAAGCCTTGGCGAGATCTAGATAAGCTGTGTGAACCACCTTACCCTCATGTATGGCTTTGGTGACTGCTTCAAAGAAGTCAATCAGGTTTAGGAGACATGATCTGCCTTTTACATATCTGAACTGGGTAGGGTCCAGAGTTTGGAGATTACCAATGTCTTTCTTTGAGTTCCGTGATGATACGTTCCATGGCCTTGCAGACCAGGCTCGTCAGGCTAATGGGGCGGTAGTTCCCGGGTCCGTCATGGCTCCCCTTTTGTGGAGTGGGATAACCGTCGCTGTGCGCCATTCAGTGGGCACAAAGCCTAAGGTGAGGCTATGATTGAACATGGTCCTTAGGCAGGGTGCCAGTTCATTCTGAAGTTCATATAGAACGCAGCCTGGGATATTGTCAGGTCCCATGGATGCTGTGTTCTTGGCTTTGGAGAGTGTTTTTTTTACCTGTGCAGCCGTGATTACAGGAACTTTGCATTCTTCCGGTATAGAGATGGGCCCTCTAAGAGGTGAGAGGGGGGTAAGTTAGCACTGAACCTATCTGCCAGGATGTTGGTAATATCAGTTGGTTCTGTATATTTAGTGCCATTGTGCTGCAACTCAGAGCAGATCTGAGTGTTGCATTGAGATTCTTGACAGAGCTATAGAATGCTTTATGGTTGTCTTTAGAGTCAGTGGCAATTTTGTTTTTGTAACTAGCTTTGGAGGATTTTATGAGGGATCTCAACTGAGGTTGACCAGGGAGTTCCTCCAGTCATGGGATTTTACTCTTTTTTGCAACAGTTTCTTTCTTCTCTTGTAGAGTTTGTTTATGGCAGAGGACCACCAGATTAGCTTCCTTTTTTTGGAGGATGGCATCTTGGTTCTGTTAGGGATAGCATGATCCATGCACTCGTGTAAGTGCTTATGAAGTGCATATGTGCAGGATTCAGTAGTCGTACCTCTATTGTCCGTCTGCATGGGTGTCATGAAGTTTTCCACTTCTGTCTTAAGAAGTGTGAAGTTGGCTTTGGAGAGGTTTTTTACGGTGGTTTCCCTAATTGGGGGTGGGGGCGGGATGTGGATGTCTAGGGTGATTAGCTTGTGGTCGGATCTGACCAATGAGGAATTGACCTCTGGTGTGGAACACCGGTTGCCCGTGTTGGTAATGACCAGGTCTAGGATATTGCTGTCCCTGGTGGGGGTGTGAAGGCATTGGAATATATGAATTCCAGAAAACGTTGAGCAAAAGAGTTGGTACATGAGTAGTTTTCCCAGTTAATGGTGGGGTAGTTGAAATTGCCCATTATTAGGGTGCTGGGTTGTACCCTAATACTTTTCAGTGCATCAAGAAATGAGGAGTGGGAATCCTGGGGCATGGTGGGGGGTCTGTAGCAAGCTACAATTTGGATTGCGGTCTTGCCCAGAGTTAGTTGCACTTGGATAATCTCGGATGCATAATGCTGTGCAACTAGCCTGGAGGTGTGGATATCCTCAATGAATATGGACACGCTTCCACCTTTAGTGCTTCCTTCCGGGTTAGGTGGCTGAAAGGTGTGGTATGAATTATAGCCTGGTAATACAGGGGTGCTCTCTGGAGCTTTGAACCAGGTCTTTGTCACTGCACATATGTCGATGTTCTACATTTTAAGGAGTACCTCGAGTGAGTGCATTTTGAGGTTTAGACTTCTAGCATTGAGTAGTATTACCCTCAGATTTTGTTTGCTTGTACCTTTTATGGTGGTGAATTTGTCATTTGAACCTTGCCTAAAAAAGGCACTATAGGGGTGGCAAAAGCCTGAGCCAGTATCCGGAATCTGAAGGGCGACAGGTGCAGGCCATCTCTGGCAAAGCATCGTGGTCTGTCGATCATGTCGTCCCAGGCAGACAAATGCTGGATTCCCTTAGAATGACACCAGAAGCTTAGCCAATTGTTGAAGTCAATCATTTTGTCCTTGTACTGTGGGTATCATTCTGGGTGATGGCAGGATGCTACTCAGGGCTAGGGTCATACCTGCCTGGGCTACAAGATCGGAGAGCTCCTCCATGTCTCTTTTCATGTAGTCCAGGGAGTTATGTCTCAGGTCATTCACACCAACATGGACAATGACAGTGTCATATTTGTACTTGTTGTGGAGTGACCTGAGTGCATGCGTTATCTGGCGGATCCTGGCACCTGACAGGCAGCTGACAGTAACTTTCTCCTTGTTTAGCCTGGTGAGTGGAACATCAGTGTGCCTGACTATAGAGACACCTATGACTGAAGTGTTGGGTACGTTGTTATGCCTTATGGGCTGTGGTTGAGTGGCACACTGAGTTTTTAGGCTATTTCTCATTTGGGTTGTGTTGGGGGGTGGAGTTTGCTTGCGTTTCTGCTTTGGAGGCCCCTGATGCTTGGGCAGGTTTTTGAGAGCCTCCGCAAATGTAGGTGTGTGTTTTGTGTTTCTGTATGTGTGTTTTGGTGGTGTATGTTTTGAGGGACTATGTGATGAGTGTGGTGTGGTGCAAGTGTTTACTTTCTCCTCTTGACTGTCTAGTCCAGTCTTGAGTGAAGAGAGCTTTGCTTCAAGTTTGGCTATATAAGTGCATCTCTCACAGGTTGTAGTGCTGGGTGGTAGGAGGAGAGGGTTGTCTGTGTACATGAGGCAATTGCTGCATTGCCCCAAGATGCCCAGATTCATCAGGTAGACAGGAGAAATCACCAGGAGCTGACCCTTAGACATGCCTGGTTAGGTGTGTATTAAGTACTAAAAACTGCTTTCCTCTAGACAAGTGAGGAAAGTTGAGTGCTGCAGTAATTTGCAGCTTATTTAGTGCTTACAACGAGTTCTGAACAAGTGCTGAGTTCAAAGAAACAGATTTAAGTGCTGAAACTAGAAAACTGGCTAGTTCTAAGAAACAAAATTAAGCTAGAAGGCTTCCCTCCAACACAGTAAGGCTTGGGGGCTCAGAAGCTTACAAACAGTCTAGACCACTTACAGGAAAGGCAGGAAACAAGCTTAAATTTTTTTTTTTCTTTTTTTCCCAGATGCTCTCTTTGTACACAGTAGGAGTGCCTGAAATCAGAATATGATCTCACTGCACTCAGTTGAGTGAGTACATGAGATGGGCCCAGAAGGAGTATCCAAACACAAATTTACAAGAGGGGCGGTTAGTTTCAAAGCCACCATAACTGAAAAAACAGAGTCAAAACTTCCAGTTCAGTTAATATTCAATGCAACACAAATAAATCAATTAAAATGCTGTATTTGAAAAAAAGTGCAGATAAAAGGTACTTAAATTCTCTTGTACGTCCAGTTGAATACAGCTAGATATTAGATGGCCAAAGCTGAGGTTTATAAGAACAATATTTAAAATCTGTCCTTATTTTGGGGTATTTGCCCCCAAAGTATTTAAGGCTTTATCGAGATTTCTTGTTAGGAAGTTGAGCGGTATAACTGTTTGCCTACTGTTTGCCCAATCACACCTTAAGGTCTCTTTTAATAAGAAAAATACGGTAATGCCAAACCAAAAAGGCTACCATTGTGTAAAACTCATCATGCCCTCGTCCTGCTTCATATGTTTAATAGCCACTACAACTTCTGCTGTGCCAGCATTCCTGTGTAGTATACTCAGTGAAAGATTGAATTAATGTCCCCACTACTTTACAAGTCTGACTCCATGTCTCTCAGCCTTGCATACATCTTTACATAAAGTTCTCCAAATGCATCTTGTCTCTATTTTAGTATCATCTTCTTTCCATCCATCCATTCACTTCTACCACCCACATCTGCTTCCTCTTCTAATTTGACTTTAATGCCAATAGCTTTGCCAAATATACGTAATATCCCACCACTGGGATCAAACTGCATTTCTAACCTTCTTTATAGATTCATAGGTAGTTAGTATGCACATGTTCTGGGAGACCATTGAGAGCCAATCCCATTTACCAACTTCCTCAGAACACTGCTTACTTAAGATCACATTGTTATTAGGAATGATATTACAATTGCTGCAGTGATAATAAACGCCATGAAAGACTTGATGGTGCTGGGGAGCACTAAAAATTACATAAGCTTGAACTCTCAGGGCATGCTGTGACCCTAAACTAACTTTTTTTTTTTAAATAATCTTACAGGGTCTCACAGTGTAGAGCCAAACTGTAGAATTAGTCAGGGCAGAGATCATTCTTAAATTTTGCTTAATGGCTGCTGTTACAAGTATAAGCCAACACAGATGTTATAAGCCAGATAAGAAAATACTGGTTTAATTCACTTGTATTACAGTATTGCATGTCTAATTCATTCTGTAGATTCTGATTTTAATGCTAGAAGTTTAAGAAAATAATCAATATGATAATAGCTGTTGTAACCATTTGTGCAACACCGGACTCTACTTGCTTCTGTTGTCTGCACAGCTTTTATCGTATTACTTTGTACTTTTTTCTTTCTGAATAACAATAATCTCACCGCTCCACAGCAGTTAAATCATTGTCTTCTACTATTTATCTAGTAAGACAGACTCATGGTGCCATGTAGAAGCATGGGAAGAAGTGGCCAAATGATCCTTAGTCAATCTAAGATTGTCTTTTCAAACACACACAAAATTAACATTCTTTGGAATACATATGCATTTTGGACATTATATGGTTCATATTAAGTGGACACAAATGATAACTAACATTATTTTAAGTATACCAGCTTTTCAGACACTATTCTGTCTTTTAGCATTTGGTTCCATGTCACAGTACCAGCAGTTATGTAGTGCTGCCAGTTACTGTGATGTAGGTAAAGTAAATCCTTCACCTTTGTAATTAAAAGTGAGTCAGAGGAAAAGAAAGGCTCATGTGAAGAGTGAAATTAGGCAGTGGGACCTTCACTTCATAAAGTTGTCAGGTAGTATTCTGTGTTTTAACTGTTGCTGAAGAGTGATGTCATACAGTGTTTGAAAAATGTCCCCCTTAAAGATTCAGTTATGTAAGAATGCATGGTGAACGTTTACTGACCGCAATCTTGATGTGAAAATTATTTCGGACCGATATTACACAGAATAGGCTGCTGTGTACTGAATGTTTGTTTACTAGTACTGTTTGTTACCTGCAAGTGCTGCTGCTCCACTGCTATTTTCTTCCTGAAATGCATTCAGTTATCTGTCAAGTCCTTCCAGATTCCTGTAGTCCTCCTCGCCTTCTTCATGATGCAACATTGTTTTTGGTTGGCTTCTGCAAGTTGTGGACAGGCTGTGGCCATAAACAACTTTTTTATTTTAAACCTGTTTGATTCTTTGACAGGCAGTCAGGCACTGTCTCATGAAGGTGACGTCATCATGTACACCCCTGCACGTTGATGACTTTGAGCGATACACTGGTGATGTGTGATGATGTCAGCAGTAACTAAAAATTGTAAATTAAAAATAAAAGCAAAATCGGGATATGAAGGGGCCAGTCGGGAATTCACGTCACCCCATTACTTTGCCCTCAAAACCAGAAAATTCCGAGGAATTCGGTGTGGTTGAGAGGTATGGATACTTGCCATGTCCATTTGTAAGCCATGCATCAGTACCTAGTTGCTCTAATATATTGATCAATGTTTTGTGTGTGACCCTGTCAAATGCTGAAGTTAAAGCTATATAAATTACATCACAGAACAAGTTTTCATTCTTAGATGTTGTCATATTGTTATATAACATCATGTTACAGGTGGTAATAGATCTGTTTTTGCATACTGATATATGGTTTCTGACAGTAAATTATCCAGTATTATCTTCTCCGTTATTGTTCCACAAAATGAAAGTAGACTTGAAGGTCTATATGATTCTGGGTTTGTCCTACTCCGCTTTCCCTTAAGGAGAGGTTTAAAAAGTGCATGTCTCCAATCCTGAAAAATCTCCCCATATTTATATGACCTAGTAAATAATAAATACAATGGTACTGTAAGTTGTTGCTTAAAGTGTTCTCAGGTCATTATTACTAATTCCATCTCCTCACTGTGCTTTGTTTGGATCCAGTTTGCACAGTTCTTTTTCAATATAATCTAATTTGATTTCAGTATCTGAGGTTACCTAGATGCCACTAGGAAAACTTATCACCCCTTTGGTGGAGCCAAACTGTTCAGCATACAGTTTTGTAAATATATTTGTAATCTGTTGTGTCTGAGAATAAATTTTAGAATCTACACAATTTGTCAGTTTGTATGACTTTACTCTTTCCACAGCTTATATGTCTCTAAAATGGTTTCCTATTATTCCCAATGTCTTTAAATTTTGTCTCACACTATGGTTAATTTGTTTGTCCAGCTTGTTTTTTTCAATTTTCAAAGTTGTAGTTTTTTCCTGTTTCCATTTTTTATATGTTTTGTATCTCATCTTAATCAAATGTGTTATTCTTGTAGAAATATACCCTCCTGACGTTGTGTGCCTAGATCCTGATGTTTTTTTTTTATTTTTTGCATTCAGACAATTTATCTTTCAAAGCTTTCCACATTCCTTCTGCAGTTTTTCCACTGAACACATCACTCCAGTTAGTTTTACATAGTGGCCATTTTTGCTTCCTTATATTCTGTTATTAATCTTCTGTGCATTGGTTTAGATTTCAGTTTGGAAAAATTATCTAGTAACAAATGAACTTTTCCAACACCATAATCACTGCACATTAATGGTGGTAATACTTGACATGAAGTAACTAATTTCTTTAGTTACACAAACAATGTCTAGTATGTTTTGTTAACTGGTAGGTTTTTTTTTGTTTTTTTACACAATCTGCAACATTTGTTCCTGAACATATGTTGTGAGTACTTTCCTTATGAATGTTGTTGAATCGGTATTATTCCACTCTGTTTCTGATAAATTTAAGTCCCCAACCACTATTGTTTTTCCATTTCGTGTTTCTTGCAGGAAATCTATGAATTCCTAATCAGCTTTTGACTTTGGTGGTATGTAGACTCCAAAAATTGTTATGTTCCATGATTGTCCTTATTGTCACAGTTTCAGTTTGTAGTATTGGTGTTATCACTGAACTTACAATAATCACATGTCTCATTACTATATTTAGTCCCCATCATAACACCTCTACCTGATTTTTTTTGTTAGAATGTCTGTTACAGTATACACATTTGTACCCTGATAGAACTGGTTTCGTCATTGTTCTTTAACCATGTTTCACAAACAGTAACATCAATCTTGTGGGAATGTAGCAAATTTTCCAGTAAAAAAGCTTTATTATTACATCTTTTAGCTTTAGCAGCCATCAGAGAGGCATCAATTGTTGCTGTCTGTGAGCTGTTAAATGTTTAACCTGGCAAAAATCCTGCCTCATGTTTAACAAATATTGCAAAATATCTGCTGCAAAAGTTCTCTTCCCTGATCTTGACAAGTGCATGCCTTCCTGTCTGAACATGTGTGCCCAAAATTAGGCTCTAATGCTCTATACTTTTCCATGTTTTAAATCTGGACATTAATTCTTTCAGACATACATTTGGGTACTCTGCTGCAGGTGAGGTTCGCTGTCTGAATTCATGTCTGGAATTCTGCCCCCCCCCCCCCAACCTCCACCCTGCCCAGGCTGACCTCTCCTCCCCAGGGATTTCTCTACAGTCCTGCTGTAAAGAAGAGCAGCCTGCAACATCTTCATTTCATTCTTCATGCACTACAAGATTGGTCATCCACACTGTTACAAGGTGACTTGCAGCTTGGCAGTTGTCAAGATCCAAACTTGGCAGATAACTACACTGCTAGGAAAATCTTCCATTTCTCCCTTGTTATTAATACAGCTGTTGATTTATTTACAGTTGTTGCGTGGCAATGGTTGTGGGAGTAATGTGGTATGTCTAATCCTGTTAATGAGAGCAAGTGTGCGTATGGGCTTCAGATTCCCCATATGGACCTTCACTTGCAGTGTGTTTTATGTCTAGGGCCGTCTCATATCATGTCTTCTTACAGTTTTTGTGATAGCTTTACTTTACAAATCTGTATGAGAATGCTCAGAGTTCTCCTAATTTAAAAGAAACTGGAGACACTTTCCCACTGCACTACAATATTGGATGAGCCCAGCAATTATCTTTTTTGGGCGTTCCTCTTAAAAGAAAAGCACATGGAGAGGTGTGCTCTTAAGTTGAGGGTGAATGGGGTACCAGAAATTACATTTCTTTCTTTGCTGGCTTCCCAAGTTCTGAGGTTGGTAGTGAACAGAGGCACTTGTACAGTCCCATGCTCCAGTACCAGGGCCTCTAATGTTACCCTTCAGCAGCATGTCATATCAATTGTTTCACATCCTCCTGGACTGAAATTAATTTACTTGATTACAGTCTGCCGATTTTAAGACATCTGCATACAGTGCCTGTTTTGTCATAGTATCTGAGAGTGGAGAAATCCCAGTTGTCCTGATATGAGAAGACGCCTACAGTTGTATAACTGAGGTGCAGGATTTTCAGTCATGAATCCTGGCTGCCAAGGCAGTACCTTTCACCATGTTGAAATCATAGATGTCCAGTGACCAAACAGCTACCATGCAGGTCTTGCTACTTTTTTAAAGATGGATACTAGGCAGATTGTTAGACTAAACCGTCTCCCATGCTCACTTCCAGATTTGGCAGAAATGGGCCCACAAATTATTTTTTTTTTTTCCCCAAAAGTTGCAGCTTAGACATGATCAGCTTTCTCTTTCTTGGGTTTCCTACCCTTCTGAGGAGAAAAACTGAGGTCTGTCTTTGTAGAGACTCTGACTCTATGAGTTATGAATGGGAAGATGAGCTAACGTCTAATTCTCAGTGTCCTCCACTTTTAGGTTATGGATGGCATAGACCATGGGGATAGCCTGTTTTCTGGTCCTCCCCCAAGGGTCATCTCCTCTGTGGATATTCATCTTTAATGATGACCCACTTCAAATGGGAGGGCAGTGAGGTGCTGGGCATCCAAATTTGATGATGATCATCGTGTTTCACTGCTGCAGTCATTACACTTGGGATATCCTGCCTTCAGGCGGTCCGGCAGTCGGCCAGAGTTCCAAAGTCTTGGTCCGGCTTCGGTTGCTGTCGCCTCCTCCCTGACATCAGTGCGTCAGGGGTATATAAGAAGCAGCCAACGCCATTTTCTCCAGTCTTTCTTGCCGCATGGTGCCCGAAGCAAAAGCAGTTCGCAAGTGCCGGTCGGCCGACTCCTGAGATATCAAATTCGATTTTCAGAACCGAAGTCTTCAATAAAGCTAAGTACCCCATTGGGGAAACTTTTTCTTGCCTCAGACCAATGTCAGTAAAAGTTAATAATTGTATTTCTTGTGGGAAGTAAATACCTCATAAGGATTTTCATTCTTACTGTATTCCATGCCTAGGCCCAGATCACGACATCACTACTTGTCGGTTTTGTGCTAGATTTAACAAACGCACTATTAAACGTTGGTTTGATTTTGCTCGCCATTACTTTGGCCGAAGGTTTAATTATACCATGCCGTCGGAACAACCGATGACCGGAATTCACAAAAAACGCAAAGACAAGGATAAGGACAGGCATTCGAGGTCCAAAACTGACGACGAAGCCTCTTCTAGGCCAGTCGCCGGTTCTCAGTGAGGCGCTTTCGCAGCCGCTGACACCCGCTACCTCAGAGCCACAGGCCGCTACCGACTCCCACGTGGAGGTGCCTAGGCCTCTGGATACTCAAGGTGTTGGGCCTACGGAGACTAACCCTTCAGATGGGTCCGGAGCCACTGAGCAGGCATCTGCTTCTGAGGGTGTTTTCAGACCTTCACAACTTACCATTGCAACTACAGCCAAGTCTAAAACTTCATTAAAGACAAAGAAGCAAGTACAGCATTCACCTGGACAGGCCTCCATGCCTAAAAAGTAGATGCTCAAAATGGCCGAAGACTTAACTACTCTGATCAGGGGTTCCCATCCCCCTCTTGATAAAAGGCCTAGGCAGGATACAGACTATGATTCCTGTGACCAGGTTTCTATATATTCTGATTCCTCTTCAGACCCG
This sequence comes from Protopterus annectens, assembly GCF_019279795.1. Classification (NCBI taxonomy): domain Eukaryota; kingdom Metazoa; phylum Chordata; order Ceratodontiformes; family Protopteridae; genus Protopterus; species Protopterus annectens. Next base: position 938,931,795 of record NC_056748.1, read on the forward strand.
GGATACTCTTTACCCCCCTATGAGGACTCTGATGCTGAAGAATCAGTTTCTTCAGCCTCTCCTCCTGAGGATTACTCTTTTGGGGAAACTTTACATACCATGAGGGAGCATTTCCATTGGGAGGGCCAGGATTACTCAGAATCCAAGAAAAGGCTCAGAGACTTTCTTTTATTGCCTCAGCACAGGCCCCTTGCTATTCTGCCAGTGTTGGATATTGTGGATGATGTGTTCTCTGAATCCAGTTTAAATCCTGATTCTTTACCCCCTGCTCCAGTCAAGCCAGACAGGTACTACAGAGTCCCTGACTCTCACAAATTCCTTTATAAAAACCCTGTTGCCGACCCAGAAACTATTTCCCAGGGTCCTAAAGGGGTAAAGGCTTCCACGGCTAAAAATCCAGTTCCCTCTGACAGGGATTCTACAGCATTAGGCAGATGGGGGAAGAAAGTTTACACCTCTGCAACTTTAGCAGTGAGGACTTTAAATTGCCAGTTTCACATGCTTAAATATCAACAATATTTACTGTCTCATTTAAAACAGAAAATGAGTACAAGTGCAGAACAACCTGACTATAAGGAAATGCAGGATTTATTGTATGCAGCTGAACAAGTGGGAAAGCATACTTTGCAATGTGGTTTTGTTTCATTAGAGGCTTCTTGTAGAGCAGGAGTTACAGGATCTGTGATTCGAAGGCATGCTTGAACAAAGAACAAAAAAAAAAAAAAAAAGAACAAAGTTTACCAGATCATGTTAAGGCAAAATTATTGGATGCTCCTCTACAGCAAGATATTTTATTTGGTGTTAAGGCAGAAGAGGTATTAAAGAAAATGGAGGATAAGGCAAAATCTATGCAAACAGTGAAGGATTTCTTACAGGTACAGCCACCTTGATTTAGCAGGAATTGGCCTACAAAAAATTGGTCCTTTCCAGTGTCAGACAGGCCACAAAGAGGCAGATCTCAGCCCCAAGGCTCTTACAGACCACGACAGTGGGGTGCTTCACCCCCAAAAGGAGGTGAAGACAAGTCACAACCTTACAGGAAACAGTCCCAATGACTTCCCCCTTCCAATGCCAAGCTCTTCCCTTTTGGCAGCTCCCTTGGGGGGAAACTAACACTTTTTTCACAAAACTGGCAAGCAATCACCCAAGACAAATGGATTCTGAATATTGTGTCTCAGGGTTACAGGTTCCACTTTCACACTTTACCAAGGCTAAAAGGAATGCCAGACCTGCCACAAAATCAATGGGCAGAGGCACAAAAGCAAATTACTTATTTATTTATTATGGACATGAGAGCTATTCAAAAAGTGCCACAGCAGGAACAAGGACAAGGATTTTACTCAAGACTTCCTGGTCCCCAGAAAGGACAAAGCCTGGAGACCCATACTAGACCTTTCTACTCTAAATACTTACCTGGATGTTCTGAAATTCAAAATGTTGACACTACAGCAGCTCCTTCCCATGTTGGGCAAGCAAGCTTGGCTTGTTACTTTGGACCTCAAAGAGGCATACCTGCATGTCCCTATCAGACAAAATTGCAGAAGATACCTTAGATTCATAGCTGGTTCAATGCACTACCAATTCTTTGCACTGCCCTTTGGCTTATCTACTGCGCCCAGGGTCTTCACAAAGTGCCTGGCACCAGTAATTGCATTTTGCAGACAAAAAGGAATTCAAATATATCCATACCTGGACGACTGCCTGATTCAAGCAGAGAGCAAGGACATTCTTCTAAAGCATCTGGCGTTTGTAAAAAGGTTGTTAATTTGCCTAGGGTACAAAGTAAACGAAAATAAGTCAAAACTAGTGCCCTCACAAGAGGTAATATTCCTGGGTGCCAACTTAAATACAACGGCCCAGATGGCTTATCTCACGTCAGACAAACAAGGACAACTGACTCAGTATTTTCAATTGATGGCAACAAAGTCCCAACTCCCTGCAAGAAAAATTCTGCAGACCTTGGGGATTCATGGCATCATGCATACTACTAATTCCATATGCCAGACTGCATATGAGGAAATTACAATGGTATCTAAAAAGTGTTTGGACTCAACACTATCACAGCTTGGAAACAGTAATACCACTAATTCCCTGCCTACAACAGGAGTTTCGATGGTGGGCACAGGCATGTCACCTCAACAAGGGTCAACCTTTCACTCTTCCCACAGCTAGGCAGACTTTAACAGCAGATGCTCCGGATTACGCCTGGGGAGCACACATGGCAGGAAAATGTATTCAGGGCAAATGGACCACAGACCAAATGCATCTTCACATCAATCAAAAAGAGATGTTGGCTGTACAAAATGCCCTAACAGCTTTCAAGGACCTTCTGCATCCAGGACAATTATTATTAAAGACAGACAACACCACAGTAATGTGGTACATAAGCAAGAGGGCACTCATTCTTACCCCCTATGCAGACAAGCCATGACCTTGTGGAACACAGCTCTAACTTATCAAGTTCATCTGCAAGCACAATTCCTGCCAGGAAAGAAAAATACTCTGGCAGACGACTTAAGCAGAAACATCATGGATCCTCACAAGTGGAAATTAAATCCACAAGTCTTCAGCATGGTAATGCAAAAATGGGGGTGCCCGGACATAGATCTTTTTGCTCCCCACTGAATTGCCAACTACAAAAATTCTGCACAAGGACTTATCACACACAAGCATGGAAAGTGGATGCTCTTTCGTTCAGCTGGAAAAGCCTAAGCGTTTATGCCTTCCCACCACTGCCTCTCCTTTCAAGGTACTCCTAAAAGCCAGACAAGAAAAACCACAGATGATTCTGATTGCTCCAGACTGGCCACGCCAGCATTGGTACCCAGTCTTAAAGAACTTAGCTCAAGGCCCACCTTGGATTGTGCCTCAAATTCCACACCTACTGACTCAACAAAACAATCAGATCCTGCACAGTCAGCTCAAAACCTTAAACCTGGCTGCATGGCAGATTCATTAGCCAAACAGACAACACCTCTCTCTAAAGCTGCTACGGATGTCATTTTGGAGGCCAGGAGGCCTAGCACCAGGAAATCTTATTCAGAAAAGTGGAAGAGATTCTGTGCCTGGAACCAGGCTCAAAGCCTTGACCCTAACATTCCTCAGATACTACAATACTTAACTGAGATGCTGGACAAAGGACTATCCTTCTCATCCATTAAGATCCACGCCTCTGCCATCTCTGCTCATTACCACACAGATCCTCCTATTTTCTCTCATCCATTGCTAAAGCAGTACCTCAGATTGGCTAAAAACATAAGACCGCCCCGGAGAGCACCAACACCTACTTGGGACCTCAATTTTGTCTTGGAAAAGCTCACTTTACCTCCTTTTGAGCCAGCCAATTCAGCAGAATTAAAATATATAACATGGAAAACTGCTCTGCTTCTGGCAATAACCTCAGCACGAAGAGTCTCCGAACTGCAGGCACTGATGGCAGTGGAACCTTTCATCATTTTCCATCAAGACAGGGTTTCTTTAAGAACAGACCCTTCTTTTATGCCTAAGGTGGTATCCAGTGTGGCTCTCAACCAAACTATTCACTTGCCAACTTTTTATCCAAATCCCCAGAATAAAGGGAAGAGACTTCTACACTCCTTGGACATACACAGGCAATTACGCTTCTACTTGGACAAAACAAAAGCTTTCAGAAAAACTGAACAATTGTTTGTATCATATGCTGCAGGATCACAGGCAAAGGCTATTTCAAAGCAGACCATTTCAAAGTGGATAGGACACTGTATCCGGTTCTGCTACACACAGCATGGGAAACCTATACCATCTAACATTAGACCACATTCCACCAGGGCAACTGCCACTTCTACTGCCTACCTTAGAGGAGTACCTACCAAAGACATTTTGGAAGCTGCAACTTGGAGTTCAGTGCACATCTTTACCAAACATTACCACTTGCCTCTTTATTCTAGATCCAGAGCTGGCTTTGCCACTGCAGTGCTCCAGGGCCTCATAGCCACACCAAATCCTCTATAGAACCAACCACCCTGACTCAGCTTTGGGATTCAATCCAAGTGTAATCACTGCAGCAGTGAAACACGATGAACATAGTACAGTTTTGTACCTACCATAAATGTAGATGTTAGAGTGTCTTCACTGCTGCAGTCCTGGTTACCCACCCGCCATCCCCTCTTTCTTAGCTGGGTCTTATCTATAACTTTCTATACTGTACTACCTATGTGGTGTATTTGCTGGTTACTGAAGGTTTTGTTTTTACCTTATTGTATGTTTTGTTAACAATATGTATTGCCTATCTTTTTTGGGGGCACCTGACATCTGGGGCAAGAAAAACTGAAGAAAATGGCATTGGCTGTTTCTTATGTACCACTGACGCACTGATGTCAGGGAGGAGGCGACAGCAACCGACGCTGGACCAAGACTTTGGAACTCTGGCCGACTGCGGGACCACCTGACGGCAGGATAACCCAAGTGTAATGACTGCAGCAGTGAAGACACTCGAACATCTACATTTATGGTAGGTACAAAACTGTACTTTTAGAATGTTTGGGTTTGGACACTGCATAACCACTCCAAAGCCACTTGCTGTTCTTCTGGTGCTTCAGCTGTTTGTGGATGCTTTAAACATGGCATCCATGGAATTAGACTCAAAACTCCTGCTCCAAGGAAGCCTGACTGCTTCTAAAGTATCCAGAATCCCTTTAAGTGCTTAAGTGGAAGCCAGTGGCAAATACTGTGGTGGTGTCCTTAGTTCCTAAGGGGTCACAGTTTGTTTCAGATCAGAATACCTTTCCCAGTGATTAGAGAGAAGATTTATGGATCACTTTTGAGAAAAAGGTCTGCACCTAGCAGCCCTGGCCTTCAAAGGTATAAACTGCCAGACCAATGTGACCAGATACCACAATGAAATCCTAAGGGTGGACATCATTTGGGGGCTTGTCCAGTGAGAACAGAAGGCAAAAGTAGTCAGAAGTACTCACCTGTGCATGTAGGAAGATATGCAATTAAATGTGGTTAAGGTGGTGTGGGTGTAGCCTATAGGAATGCTACTCTGGCATCTGTAATAAGGAGGCATGTCTGGCTAAGGATAGGACCTTTGCTGGAGGATGTGAATGTGTGACTCCTTGATGCACCACTGTGCAAAGAATTGCTGTTCTGTTGTGCTCCAAGAGACTTTAAGAAGCTGGAAGAAAAGGATGAGGTGAGAAAATCAGTTAAACAGTAATCCTTCCTCTCATACCATGGTATAGTAGGAAATTTCTTTTTAAACACTGGCCCTTCACTATGGAACAGAAAAACAAGTGAAGGGGACGACTACTTCAGTAAAGTAAATGGCAAGGTAATCAGAAAGGGATGCCTTGGGGGCCCGTTAGGGCAAACATTCAGACATGGAGCAGCAGTGATTGTCCAATTCTCCCTCCCCCTACCCTTTCACCCAGATTCTATCCCAGACACTAAATCTCTCCCTTTTCCAACAGATGTCTGTCAGGATTGGGGAGCTATCTCACTTTCTTTGCACAAAATTGGAAGGAAAATGTCCAGGACACATGAGGTACTGCAAATTGTATCTCAGAGATACTGACTATTGTTCCTATCTGTCCATACATTTCAAGGGTTACCTCCCATACTAGAAGCCCAAAGTCATCATATACAACCTGTACTGGAGATACTGTGGCAGCAGGTGGTGAGAGTCCCAAAGGGAGTAGACGGAACCGTTTTTATACTCATTGCTGTTCCTAATGTCACAGAAAGAGGGACCTTGGAGGCCATTCTGTGATCTTTCAAGTTTAAACAGATCCCTAAGGGTCCCAAATTTCAGAATGCTTACTATACAGGCCTTTGTATACATTCTTTCTCCTCGAGTCCTAATGGTAACCCTGGAAGTAAAAAGGATGCATGTCTACATATTCTTATATACAGGGCCTCAGGCAGTTCCAAAGATTCAAAACAGGGGAGTGCCACTATCAGTTTACCTCATTGTCCTTTGGTTTAATTACTACACCTAGAGTTCCATAAAATGCCTGGCTCAAGTAATAGCCCACTGCAGTACCAGGGTTATACACATATACCATTATTTGGATGACTGCCTAATTCTGGCCAAGCCATTTGATAAGCTACACTGGACATTGAACAGCACTCTGAATTGTTATCAGGGGATTAACAGTCTCTCTCTCAGCCACCCAAAATCCAGTCTGGAGTTCTCAGGAGCAGTGATCTTCCTGGGAGTATCTTATGGTCTCTCACAAGCAGAAGGTTTTCCTTTCTCAGGGCAAGGTGGATTTTTTGTCTCAGTTCTAATGAACCATATACAATATAAATTGAATTACCTAATTGTCATCTTTAGATATATTGTCAGTCCACTAATATTTCTTTTTATAGTCCATTACTTCTTTCTCTTCAAATTAACTCTATCAAAATTCCACTTGCTAGCTTTCCGTGCACTTGGCAATATTTTAATAAGTGTAAGTTTTATTTGCACAGTAGTGCCATTATCAAATAGATGCCACCTATTAACCACAAAAGTGGCAGTTATAGCAGAAGCATACAAAAGAAAAGGGAGGGACAAAAGAAAAAAATCAACCGTTCCCCAAATCAGAAAGATTATATCATCGTGACAGTTGTCAGGATAGTCCCCTGTAAACCCCCCTTTATTTCCACATATTTCCCCCAACTCCTGTTCTGATTTCCCTATTAGTCATAACTAGAACTGGCCTCAATTTTATATCCTTTCCAGCTAAACATGCCCCCCATCTAAATGTGTTTCCGTCAGTCCAGCTGTTGCTGCCCACATTCTTTTTACCACTTTCAAAATGTTCCTTTTAACTGGGTTCTTAAACCCATTCACATTCCATCTGAGGGTACTTACCTCACTTCCCCTCTCTGTTTCTCTTCTGAATGCCATATTTCAAATTCATTTTCCTGACAGTCTGCATGTTCATCTTTCTCCTTTTAACCATTTCCAGTGTATGAACTATTACTCTCACAAGCCTTATTCTAACTTTCAGCTCATTGTTTTTCAAACTACACCTACTTCTCACCATACATTGCTTCCCAAATTCAAATGAAACGTGCTGTAAATAAATCTAACTGTATTCTGTTTAAAGTAGATAACTGTATACAAATTCCTATTTGCTTCCAGGGTTGGGAGCATTTGCCCCATATCTAGTGACGAGCCAGTGAATTAGCCCCATTGGAAGAGATGGCCTCATACTTTTACCAGCTTATTTTATTTATTTATTTTATATTTGTTTACCGGGATGGTCCGATTGAGACAGTGCCCATTTTCAGCGGAGGCCCGGGGAGAAAAGCTCCAGCCTAAGCTTATATACAAAATTATCACATCAAGTAATAGAAATTATAGACAAAGTTGACAAAAAGTGAGTGCTAACACATTTACAGGATAAAAGTGTAAAAACAAAAATATATATGTAGTATCAAATAGAACAAGACTTTAAACACTTGAATGTAGACAAATATATGGTTAAACTTATATATGTGGAGGAACGCTATAGCATTAGTTAGGAAATTAAGTAGGGAGAATCATTTAGGCAAAGTAGTGTATAGTTAGTAATACTTTCATGGTGAGAGCTGCAGCTAGGAATATAACTACTTATAGAGAAGTAGTGTTGTTAGAAGGGATATGTTAACAGAGTTAGTATGTACAGCCAAATTGTATAATTTATTTATTTATTTATTTAAATTTGTTGACCGGGAGTGTCCGACTGGACGTGGGTCCATTTTCAGCGGAGGCCCGGGGAGAAAAGCTCCACAGTAAAATAAACAGACAGTAGTTACATTGGATTACATAGTGATTAACAATTTAACACAGAAATTACTTACAACATATTTACAGATGAAGAACATAGTACATCAGTAGACAACTAGAATCTTTATCTGTGAAGTACATAACAGGCATTAACAAATGTAACAATGAGAAGTTCCTGCTGTATAATAAGTACTAGGCTTATGAGCATCTGAGCTTGCTATCATCAAGGTAGTTAGTGGAGGTGAAAGAAAGGTAGTAGTTGGATGGGGTGGATGATATTAGAGTGGGAGTTGCAAGGGCATAGCCAGCATGTTTTTAGTGCACTTTTAATAAAGTTTTGAAGTTGGTGCATGATGGTACGGAGGTAATTGTGGGTGGGAGTGAGTTCCATAATTTGGCTATGGCGCAAGAGAATAGTGCTTCACCAGCAGAGTTATTGGCTTTAGTGATCTGCAAGTGATTTTTGTTGCTGGATCTTAGTAGTCTGGTGGTGCGATAGGGTTGGAATAGATTCTGGAGGGATGGGACATTTAGTGGATGGTTTACTAGTTTGTGGGTGAGTGAGAGTTGATACCATTGAAGGAGGTGAGGGAGTTCAAGCCAGCCCAGTTCAGCAAGTAAGAGACAGTGGTGACTACGGTAGGATGCCCCTGTGGCGAATTTTGCGATTTTGTTGTAGCAGGTCTCTAGCTTGTTTAGATCACATTGCCTTAGGTTGGTATATACTGGAGAGGCATAAAGTAGGGTGGAGATAAGGTGGGAATTTGCTATTGAAATCTTTGCTGCTTTGGTGAGAAATTGTTTATTTCTTTATAATGCTCCTAGTTTTTTGTGGACTTTTTTTATGGTCATGGATATGTGAATGTCAAATTTTAGTTTATTGTCTATTTCCACTCCTAGCAATTTGGTATGTTCAGTTGGGTATATAGTGGTGTTGTCTTTCGCTGTGATGTTAAAGTGAGAGTTGTTTTGAGTATGTTTGGTGGGTTGGAAGATGAGTAGTTTAGTTTAGTTTTGTTTGGGTTGAGTATTAATTGGGCATCGGATAACCATGTTTCAACACAGGAAAAGGCTTCCTGTGTGACTTTTTGCAGTTTGGGTAGGGACTGGGCTGTGCAGATGATGGTAGTCATCTGCGTATTGGATGAGTGTGCCATGTTTGGTGGCAGAGGCTAGATTATTGGTGTAAACAGAGAAAAGTAGGGGTCCAAGGATGGATCCTTGGGGAACCCCTATGGAGACAGGTAGTTGGGGAGATATGTCATTCTGCCATACAACGGATTGTTGGCGGTCAGACAGGTAACTCTGAAACCAGTTGGTGACTGATTTGTGAGAAGGATAGGTTATTGAGGACAGAGATGAGTTGTTTGTGTGGGACCATGTCAAATGCTTTAGATAGGTCTAGGAAAGTAGCAGAGGAGAGATAGCCATTGTTTTTATGCTGAAGGATAGTGTTTGTAAAGGAGAGTAAGGCAATGGTGGTGCTATGGTTTGGTCGGAAACCATGCTGAGTACTGGAAAGGAGGTTGTTAGTAAGGAGGTAGTGTGAGACCTGAGAGTGTATGCATCTCTCTAGTATTTTGGAGAGTGGAGAGGGAATAGCTATGGGGCGGTAATTGGTTAGTTCTGCAGAGGGTCCACCTTTGTGGAGGGGAATTATATGTGAGACTTTCCACAATGTGGGAACGTAACTTTCTGACAGAGATCGGTTAATCAAGATGGATACTGGGTAGGCCAGAGCATCAGCTGCGATTTGTAGGTATTCACTTGGGAGGTTGTCTGCTGGTAATTTGGTGGGTTTAAGTTTAGTTAAGAGTTTTTTTATGTTGGAGGTAGGTACAGGAGAAAAAGAGAAGGCAGTGGGGAGATTACTAGTTGAAGGTGTGGGTTGGAGGGGAGGGGGGTTGTGTTGTTTAGCTAGTGATAGTATGGTTTGGGTGAAGTGCGTGTTGAATGAGGTAGCAATATTTTCTGAGGAGTGAGGGATGTTAGGAGGAGGGGTACTGACTTTACCTGGGTGGAGGATGGAGTTTATGGAGGACCAGAATTGTTTGGGGCTGTGTTGTGAGGAGTCTAGGGCAGACTGGTAGTATTGGAATTTGTCCCGTTTTATTAGCTGTTTGACTCTATTGCGTAGTTCTAGGAATTTCTGTCTAGCTGCAGGGGTTTTGGTTTTTGCGCCAGTGCTCCCAGGCTTTATCCCTGTTTTTCATTTCTGACTTAGTGGTTTTCTGTAGCCATGGGGAGGGTTGTGCTTTGGTTCTGGAAAATCTTATGGGGGCATGGTAATTAAGGATGTTCAGGAAGGTAGTATTAAAAGATTCAACTGCGTCATCTAGACTGAGGTACTTTAGAGCATGCCAGTTACATTCTTTGAGGGATGAGATGAATGTGAGTGGGTTAAAGTTTATTTTTTTACGTATTTGACGATAGACAACAGGTTTAGCTTGGTACAGGTATTTTTTGAGTAGGAATGTTGGGGAGTGATCACTGAGGCTATCTGATAAGCAGCCTGTTATATATGACTGGGGGTTCTTACTGACTAGTATCCAATCCAGGGTAGAATGCTTGCTGGAGTTTTTATTTATCCTTGTTGGTGACTGGACTAGTTGGGTGAAGCCATGAAGGTGTACATGATGGGTTGGATTGTTGCCAGAACAGGATTGCCAGTCAATATTGAAATCACCTAAGATGATAGTTTCTTGGGGGAGATGGTGGGTAGACCAGCTGAGGAGGTTTTCTAGTGGGGGGATGTTTTGGCCAGGTGGGAAGTAGCATCCAATTATGTTGATGGTTTTGTTTCGGTTAATTTTGAGGTTGGTATATATTATTTCTTCATTGCCTATTTGTGGAGCTGATGATTTTAAGATCTGGATGTTTAGATGTTGTTTAAATATTATAGCTACACCACCTCCTTTTTTGTTTAGCCGGTCTACTCTTAGTATGCCGTAACCTGTAGGGAGTATTTGCTCACTGGTAATGTGAGGTTTTAGCCAGCTTTCTGTCAGGACGACTATATCTGGGGAGTATAAGTCTATGGTGGCATGGAGTTCATGGACTTTGTTGGTTATACTTGTAATATTTAGGCTTAGTAGAAGGAAGTCACTTGGCTTTCTATTGGCTGTAATATGGGAGAAGTTGTGATTTCTAGTCTGATTATGAGGATTGGGGTTAGGGATGGTAGGGCCAGGGTTGGGGTGGATGTCTCCACTTAGGGCTAGTTTTGATATGCATGAGATTATTAGTTTTCTCAGTTTTTGAATGTGTTTGTTTATAAGGGAAATTTTATGATTGTTCTCTGTGGGTAATAGATATGGTGGGAGGGTTACTATATTAAGTTGTAGGGATGCTTTACGTTTGGGTAATACAGTTGGTAGAATATGTGGGGGGTGCATAGGGATGGTTCTTGAGCGCTGGTGGGAGGGGAGCTGAGTATGGGTGAGACATGGGTGGTGGTGTGAGTAGTAGTACAGTGGTAGTGGTTGAGTGGGGGAATGATGGAGCTTTGGTAGGATGTAAGATATGCAAGGAGAGTGCATGCAGTGAGCAAAGGAAAGGTATGCTTGTACATGTCAGTTGAGGAGGTGTGATAGTAGAGGGAATATGGAGGAGGTAGTGTTGGGTTACCGCTGTGGTTGGCTATTGGAAAGATGGGAGGGGTTTGAGTGCAATAAAGGTGGGACCACTGGGGGCGGGAGGGAATAGGGGGCAGGGCGGGGAGCGAAGCAGGTAGAGACCCTGTTTGTTCACAATTGACCAAGGACTGCTCTGAAACTGTAAGTCTTGTCTTAATTTCTCAGGTGGAAAACCAGGATAACCTTGTATCAGTAGGCTACTGTGGTATAGTTTAAATAAACAAACACACAGTATTGATCAGTTATGGGTACTATTTGCTAACGGAAGGGAATAAGAGAAAGTGGAAGATGTGTGTGTGGGGGGGGGGGCTGCTTACAGCCAAAGCACAGTGCTCTCCAGGGGAAAATGAAGATTGGCTCAAACAGTTAGACACATACTCAAAGTTAACTGTAGCTGTTTGCAGACAGTTCAGACCCGGACTGCACTTTTCTTATAGGAATGTTAAAGGTGGTGCCGCAGTTGAATACTTAAGAGTGTATACTTAAGAGTATAAGTAATGCCAAGGTGTTAATTAACCTGAAGTGTTACATGTGCAAAGCCAGGATTCAGATGTGTCTTTGAGAGAGATTTTGAAATGATTAAGATTGCTTTTGGATCTAATACTATGTGTAAGGGTATTCCAATTTTTAGCAACAAAGTTATAGTAAAGAGAGTTGCCTGCTGTATTGGATACTTTGATTACTTGGAGTAAGTCTTTGTTAGATGATCAAAGACTGCAAATGTTAGAGTAGGGTTGTAGAAGATTTTTTTTACGGAAAATACATTGTCAGGAGTGTGCATTATTTTGTGAGCAATTATTAATTGGTTATAGTTCATAACATGAAGTAGATAACAACCAATAAAGATTTTTTAGGCATTGACAGTGATTGGTTGAATGTGTGGAATCTGCAAATTTGGCATTCTTATTGTAACATGATTCTAATTTACTTCTGGCTTTTTGAGGTTGGTAAGTATGGGAGATGCATATAAGAGCGAGGAGAGAAGGTGGGTTCTCGCTATGGCTATTCTTGCAGCATCTGTTTAGAATGTTTTGTTTCTATACATTGTTCCCATTTTCTTGTGAACCTTTTTGATTTTGTTAGAAATGTGTATGTCAAATTTTAGTCTGTTGTCAATTATGACGCCTAATAGTTTTGTTTGGGAATCTGGGAAGATCCTAGTATTATTACTGGCAGTGATATAAAAGTTAGCTGGAAGGTTAGTAGGTTTAGATGGATGAAAGATCATAAGTTTAGTTTTATTAGGGTTGAGAATTAAGTTGAGTTTGCTAGCCATGATTTTAATATCAGCAAAAGGCTTTTTTTCCGACTGTAAGAAGTTGAGTTATTGTGGATGCTGCACATATGAGGGTTGAATCATCTGCATATTGTATGACAGATGCTTGACAGGAGGCAGTATTAAGATCATTTATGAATATGCTGAAGAGGAGGGGTCCTAAGATTGAGGGACTCCAAAGTGTAACAGGAAGGAGTGGGGATAGATCTTGCTTCCATTTCACAGCTTGCTGGTGGCTGGATAGATAACTTTGAAACCAATGAACAAACAAAAAGAACGCCTTGGACCACGGTCTTCTCTTCATTCAATTCAATCTTTATTGATACACATACACAGGAAACAAATATATAGTCTTCACATACCTGAGTTTTTAAACTAATTTATTTAAGATATTTTTAATGAGATGTTTTATAGTAATTTATCAGTAAATCATCCGTGAATGTTTATTATATGTATTTTAATTTAAATTATTTATATAAATAAATGATGTGGAATGATCAAGTTTAGCACAAGACACTTTCAGAGCGTAGGCATTAATATTTATGAGATGTAAAGGGAGATTTGTTAGTTTAAACTGAAGGAGATGTATTTCATTGGATTAACAATTAAACAGGTGACTTAGAGATTATTTAAATGGCTTTTTGAGTCAAAAATGGTTGTCTGATGAAGTCCTCTATGTAGGATGAAAACGCATGTATTTATTTTTTCTTGGTGAATAAAAGCGTTAATTTCACTGGCGCTCTGTGATTTTGGTGTTGACACTATAGAGGAGAAGACCGTGGTCCAAGGCGTTCTTTTTGTTTGTTCATTGGAGTTTTAGAACTGCCGTTCTGCTGAACTTTGAAACCAGTTAACAGCATCAGGGTTAATATTAAGATTATTCAGAGTGGACAGTAACTTAGGATGGGAAACTGTATCGAATGCTTTAGACATGTCCAAAAAGACTGAAGACACTATTTTGCCATTGTCTCTGAATTTATTTATAGTATTAATGAAACTTAGAAGAGCTGTAGTAGTGCTATGATAGGGTCGGAATCCATGCTGTGACGATGAGAGGAGATTATTGTTGAGGTGTTTAAGAAGTTGAAAGTGGATACATCTTTCCAGAATTTTAGAAAGTGGTGAAAGTATAGCAATGGGCCGGGAGTTTAGTTCTTTTGCATTGCTGTCTTTGTGTAATGGTGTAATGTATTCAATTTTCCAAATAACTGGAACATACTGTTCTGTTATAGAATGTTTTATAAGTATTGACACAGCTGCTGTTAATTTTAGATATTCTGCTAGCAAGTTATCTGCTGCCAGTGAAGTGGGTTTCAACTTTTTTAATAGTTTGTTTTGGAACTGTCTGAAATGAGAATGCATCTACAATATTGCTTGGATTGTTGGGTATTGGTATTGTGGGAGACTTGCTATTCTTAGTTGGTGCTAAAACACTTTCAGTGAAGACTATGTTAAATTGTTCAGCAATATTGTTTGTGTTATCAGGTATGTTGGGGGGGTGGGGGTTGTGGTTTGGCCAGTATGAAGTATGTTATTGATTGTGTTCCAGAATTTTTGTGGATTCATTCTGTATTTCCATTGTAAATTAGAATAGTGTTGTTTGTCAAGTTTAATTTGGTTTTTGGCACTGTTTCTAAGTTGCTGGTAAATTAAATGGTTTTGGAGGGATTTATTTTCAGCCCAAGTTTGCCCTGCTTTGTCCCTTTGTTTTAGGAGGGTACGAGTCTTATGGGTTAACCATGGTGTGTATTTGGCTTTGACACAAACCTGTTCTTGGAGGTGCCAGTCTGTTTAGAATATTAAGAAATGTGTCACTGAAGTGTTGTACAGCAGCATCTAAGGGCAGTTGCTTAGTAAACGACCGAGTCAGAACAGAGGATCGGTTCCGTACCCAACAGTATAGAATGAAGGCGAGATGGACAACTCGCATGGAACGTTATTGTAAGTACATAACTTTGTTTTCCCTACTTTCTTTCCTCCCCATAGTTCACTGCCTCTAATGTAAGTCTGTTCTTTAATCTTTACCAAGATCTGAGGCACTTACTGCCTAATCTTTTTTTGTTGACTCCTACAACAGTGACTTCCCCATCTTAGAGCATACCAAGTGTCACTTTGCAATCTGCTATATGGCTGTCAAATGTCAAAACCCTGTGATCACATAAGTTCAAGTAATCATTTCTAAACTAATTAAAACTAGTGACTGTTCATGTACTAATCCTATAAAATGTTAATTGCAAAGGCACTTCTCCTTATCTGAAGACTCAATATTATACTATTCTCAGTTGTTGTTTATCCTAGATTTAGCATACCTTAAACCACCACCTGCACCACCACCATTCCTTCACCTACCTGCTTAATGACTTCCTCTTTGATCTTATATTATCTGTCCCAGCATGTTTTGCTTGTCGCTGCAGCGAGAGTTCTGCCATGGACTTTAGTGCTGAAATTTCTTAAAAAGGAGAAGTGTTTCTTCTGTACACCTTCTTCCTGCTGCAATGACCTGTTGCTCATCCAACCCCAGGAATCACGCCAGTGGCTCTGCTTAATAGAAGCACCGGGAACTAACGGCGGCATGATGCCAGGACACTTCTATGGGCCAGGCTTGTAAAGGCTCCAGGGCCGTTTGCCTAGTACACACCTATGAACCCTGTGCTGCTTGTTTGACTGTGTTTTCTTTATCCATAATTGCATCATCGTCTTAGGTATATATTCCTTTCCTGGTGTTTCAGATGCACTGGCTCCTTTGACAAATAAATAAAATTTTGATTTTCTCAGGGTGTAACATTTTAAATCATAACACTTCATCTTGTATTTAAGCCGGCAGTAGTATGAAAGCCGTATGTCTTCTCCACATTGCTGAATAGTCCATATCCATAAACACCGTGGAGTCAATACAAGTAATCTGTTTGCCAGGTTTCCATAAAGCATCCATTTTTTTCCTTCTGTTTGTAAATGTTAAATCTCACACTATTTGGATGAGGTGGTTTGGGTAGTCCTTTCTGCAGGATCCAGGCCATATGTCACGCCATCTTGATGTTAAACTCATTATCACTGATCTGTGTCCATTCCACAATTCTGTCCCTCTTAGAGACTAAACTGTCCCATCCTTCCAAATCCCAGTAATTTTCAGATTCGTTCTTCTGGACTGTTCTTCATGATCGAAGATTGTTGCATCCAGTAAATCCAGTTTTGCCTTGTAAGCTTGACCTTTGCTTTCAACATTTCATTCTTATTTGCTAGGGCTTGCATTTTATTGGAGTGCTCATTTACAGCCTCAGTCACTTCCTTAACTGATTGTCATTATCCTTCATTACAGCTTTTCAGACTATTATTTTTTTTTTAAATCTCCTTGAAGTTTGCTGTAAGGTTAATCTCCTGGCCATTATCCACAACAACAGTAGTCACCCACCAAGATTCAATATCTGTTTCTGATTCACACTTGTCCATAATCATAAAAGTATCAACTATTTTAAAACAAGTAGGTTACAGACCAAAAGGGCAAAGTGTCCCTCAGTCTTATCATGCTCATGTCATGCCAGATATTTTCCATAAAAGAATTCTTGAGGATACTAGGGTGTATAACACCATTTATCCAAATGGTTATACAGGCAAGACTGTTTATGAGGAAACTTCAGTAATACTTCATGTCAGTATGGTAGCAGCACCATCAGGCCCTAGAGGATTCTAGAGCTTTGCTTCCTTCAATAAGGAGAGATGTCCTGCTGGAGTCATCAGGTGCAAGTCAGTATAGGTGTTCCCATTACGTGCGCACCTTATACTTGGACCTAAGCCACTGATGCTTCTGACATGGACTGGAGAACACACATCTAGTTTCCTTATTCAGTCATTTGCACTATGATAACACCTAGCCTCCTTCAGATCAGCCAAATCAAGAGATACATTAGCATCAGTGAGATGATGGCAGTAATTTTGTCTCTCAGGCAAGTCTGGAGGCCATGGATTTCACACCCTGTAACAGTAAGCTGGCTCCTTTGGCAAATGATGATATAGTATGTTAGTGTGAGAAGAGTTTTAACTTCTTTGCTGACTGGTTGTGCAACATGGGAGATTGACCTAGAATCAGGCATGACTCTTAAATCTTCATACACTCCATTTCAACAACATTCCCTAGCAGATCAATTAAGTGGACAGTTGCAGACCCACATGAATGTATGTTCAACAAGAACACTTTTTTGGACATTACTGAGTGTAGAAGAAATAAACTTTTTTTACTACTGCAAGCAGCAGATAATTAAGAAGTTGTAGTCCAGAGCACTATGCAGGTAGGCTAGGGAAGTCAGTGACCTCTTCTGCAAGTGGACATTTTTTTCTGGATGGTTATTCTTCTGTCTCATTCTCCCCAGGGTACTTTAGAAGGTTAGGGTAGAAAGGCCAGAAATGCTTTTGATGGCCTTCTTTTCACCAAGGTAGCATCAATTGTTCATACTGATGCAGATAGCAGTGGAAAAACGGTAATCCTGCCCCAGCTCAGTGAGTGCATGGTACATCTGGACCTGCAGACTCTAAAAATTATGTTTTGGATGATTTGACTATGCTGTCCTTCAGGTATCATTTTCAAAGGACCTGATAAAAACCATAAAGGAGGCTAGGAGTCCTAATATGAGGAAATACTGCTTAACTAAAAGGAGAAAAAACCTCTAGCACCAAAGGAGTAATCTGGGCACCAGTTAAGTGGCATTACCCTTGATTCTTCAGCATTAGATGTAACTTTTTGCACAGCTCTATCTTATTCTTTTGTAAAAAAAGTGCATTTGTCTGCAGTGTGCCTTCTTAATAGGGGTACCCTCATGGGTATATTGCTAGCTGTTAAGCAGTTTCTCAGAAAGGTTCTCATCTGTGGCACTCTAAATAACAGTAGATCCATCATGGGGTTTGACTTTGCACAAGAAAGCTAAGTTAGTCCCCCACTGAACTTGCTATCGCTGTTAAATACCTGGCATGGAAGAACATCTTTTTATTGGCTATGACATCAGCCAGGAGAATTTCTAATGTCCAGGCCCTTACTTGTAAAGAGCCCCTTTTGATGTTTTACAGGGATGCTCTCAGTTTTAGTGCAGGCCCTTACTTTATTCCTAAGGTTGTTTAAAGAATTGGCTTTGAGTTGGACCATTCAATAGCCTTGCCTTTGTTTCCTAATCCCAGTAATAGGGGTGACAATATTTTTGTATTCTTTGAACTTGCACAATTATTTGAGACATTACCTACATGGAACCAGGGATCTAAGGAAGACTGAGCAACTTTTTGTTTATTTTGCTACTAATAAGGAGAGGAATCCAGTCGATAAACAATTAATCTGTAAATGCCTAGCTGCACTCTGTGGACCACTGCAGCTATTATCTGTTTTATTAGAGAAGTAGAAATGAGGCCATTATAAGGAGGCAACCACTTGGCTCCCTGTGCACACCTCTTCCAAGCAGTACAGATTTGATAACCTGTCTATGGGCGAGTTGGTTTTGCCACTACTCTTCTGCAGGGTTTGCTGCAACTTGTCCCAAGAATATAGCCAACCTACCAGCATGTGCAGAAGCTTTGGAGATATTCCTAGAGGCTGTAACTACAACATCCATCCATACAAAGAAATAGTACTGCTGTGTCAAAAAAATTGCCATAATAGTAGATGTTTGAGTAGGATCACTGTTGCATTATAATTAGCCTTCCTGCGTCCCTTGTTGTGAGCATCCAGGATTGTAGTGGGTACACAAGCACAGTGTTTGGTTAGTCTTGTCATTGTATACATATGGAATTGGGATTCTTGGTTGGCCAACTGCAGAGGAGGGTAGGTTGTGAAGTGACCATTGTATACTCTGGCTGGTTAAGTGGTCTGCTCCTATCCTCTAGGGATCTGTTGAAGAGGCAGCCTAGAGACTGCCATGCCTAGGACTCTCTAGACAATAAAGAACTGAAATTTACATGAGCCAGATGCTCTTTATACTAGGATTATGGTAGTGTTTCTGTTGAGAAAGAGTCAGCCTGGCAAGGGGGAGAGTGCAAATCTCTGAAAGTTAGGCTGGATAATGGACCTATGCTGCAGCTGAGTTCCCAAAGATATGACCGCAACAGTGATCCTGCTGAACAAAGTTACCATTATGGTACGTTTCTAACAGTTCCGCTTTCTTTGTTCAGAAGTCCGTTACTTGGAGCAGTGTCTTTCATGCTTATGAGGTTAGTTTCTCTAAGATTATTTTAATTCTGAAGATGTGCATTGGGAGGCTAACACTTCTTGCATGATATATATCAAACCATCACTGAATTGTCTGACATCCACCCCTCCTATGATTATTGTTTCTTTTTCCATAGATGTTAAGGTGTTTTGCTGGCCTTGATATGATTCCTGGAATACAACTTTGGCTGGTTAAAGTCTAGGTTGATGGGATGGAGAAAGAGGAAAAGGGGAATTTGTGTTACCAAACACTGGGCAAAGTCAGGTCCAGTAGAAAATTTTGATGCTCACTCAGATGTCTTGGTTCAAGCCAAAACTTGTGGACCTCAGACATTCCCTTCCCAGGTGATAGTGTCTTGTAGAAGGATGTGTTTATTTTTTTATGATTGGCACTGATTTCAGCTAACCAAGATTTCACTGATGCGTTGATGAAAACATTGATATTAGTAGTTTTGTATGAGACTTAGCAGCAGTTCTGTATCCCCTGTTTTGGACTGGAGAGTATATTTCTAAATTTTCATTGTAAGCATGTATGTAAAACTACATAGAACTGTAAATTCATGATCAGTTATACACTAATTTGAATTTGTCTCTTTCCACCTATTTTGAAAAAGGTTATAGTAGAGCTTAATTTATGTATGACTTTTACGTTTTTTTACAAACATTTTATACAGCCAAAAACATTTTACATGAATTGTCACATTTTCTTCATCTCCTACATTTTTCTTTGAAAAGGTATTGGGTTTACATCTGTCAGATGGTCACATGGCTCCCTTCAGCTTTCTGTGTTGTGTTCTGTTAACTGTTTACTAAGCCATTTAATGTATGGCCCTTGACATTTATTAAAATTAAAATGTCCCTACAGAGTATTTTAAAGTGTTGAAGTCTTCAGGAGATCAAATTCATTCAAACTGTAACGCACTAAGAGTATATTGGAGAATACTGTATTTCAGTGTTTTGTGACTGAAACACTGAGTGTAAAATGTTTCAGAATATTTAAACAGTGACTGATGTTCACTTTTGCATGTAAACAACAGAAAAAATGTGGCAAGTATAAAGTGCGTTGAGTGTGAACTGCTGCATAACATCATGAGTGGATAAAGGACAGGATTCTGATGTAGTTGATGATATGCTTTTTTCTAAGCATAGACACAATTCAAGCTTCTGCAGGAATGATTTACTAAATATTGAACAAGCCGAACTCATATCTAAATTAATTCTTTTTTATGTTACTAATGATTTTGAAACTTTCTTTTGCAGATTACCAAAGCTTTACCTGTGTGAATTTTGTCTTAAGTATATGAAGAGTAGAAACATTTTACTTCGACATTCAGAGAAATGTGGTTGGTTCCATCCACCAGCCAATGAAATCTACAGAAAAGATGACCTGTCAGTATTTGAGGTAGGTCTTTTCAGTGGCAGCTGAACTTTACTGCATTGATTGCAGAGGATAGGGTTTGACTATTAGGGGAATTAAGCATAAGACATACTGCTTTTGTGGGTCCTTTGCTAACTGGATTGGCATTGAAGTTAGCTAAGAATGGTGGTGCTTATCCACCTCATTGATTGAAGTTAAGGGTGCCACTTTGACAGTCATGTGTCACTGAAGGATTTGTTCTTAAGAGAAAAATACATTTGCTGTCTTAACTCTTTACTTTCTTTTTGTCTTCTTTCTTTCACAAGTTCCACTTTGTTTCCTTCATCTTCATTCTCATATTTCCTCCACAATGTCTCATCTTTCTTTTCTTACATTTAAAATGTTTGTGATTTTTCTGCAACTTTGTATTCTCTTTGGGGAGGATCAGTAAACAGCATTTAGGATTTTTATCTGCCTTTTATTTCTGTCGTTCAGGCCAGACTTTTCATTTTCAGGCTATCACTTTTTCCTGTGATGGCTAACACTTGTCTTGTGCAAGTATGTAAGAAGGTAATAAGAGTCTCTTAATGTCAGTTTAGCATTGGTACATGCTATTGTTATTTTTTCTTTTCTGGTTTGTTTATGTACTTCTGTTCCTCAGAGGAGCGGTGATGTATATATTCTACTAATGTTGTCCGTCCTTCCATTCCTCAACAGTTGGGTTTCGAATCCAACTTTTCCCACTTTTAGACTTCAAGATCATCAGCTCAGGTTTCTCTCTTTTCCCACAATCCCCTCCTATCTCCAAGATTACCACAGACCTCATTTACTGCATATAGGGAACAGACACGGTCTGTTTGGCTCAGGCTTGCATCAGCTAAGTTATTTCCCTTTCTTGTTATTTTTGTGGTATTTCAGTACTGTTCTGACAGTTTTAGTATTCTGTTTGTCAGAGAGTTATTTTCCTCATTTTCTTAATGCTTTTCCTTATCTATAAACTTTCTAATTGGTGCAGACAGTTTTCTTCCATTTGTCTCGTGCCTTTGGAGCCTTCTCACCATTTTTCTGTTAGAATTTGGCTATCTGTTGTTGGGTAGTAGGTTTTACCATTGTACTGAGTTTACCATTTGGTATTGTTGTATTGAGTTTGCCGTTGTTGATATTTTCCAATTTAATAAGAAAAAATAACTTCTCTGTCAAATCTCCTATTCATTTTTTGGTTGGATTAATCATTTCTGACAAGCCATTGGGGTTCAAAAAATGTGTGGCTTGCAGCCACAACCTTCTTAATTCGGATACACACCAGAAATGTGTTTATTGTTTTCGTGCCGCCCGTTTGGATGAAGATTGTGCCATTTATATTGCTTTTGGTCCCTGAACTGTTATTGAGTGCAGAAATAAGCTGGCATTATAGGGACTTTTTCCTCCTGCAGGAGAATCATCAAAATCTCTTTCTTCACTTTCTAGAGCCTGTCTGGTAAAAAAAATCGTTTGACAAATCTAGAGGAAAGAAAATTGCTAAGCCCAAGGGAAAGGGGACAAGGAAGCTGTCCTTCATGCCAATTTTTTTTTTTTTTTTTGCTTCAGTTTCAAAAAAGTCCAGATCATCAGATCCTAATTCTCCTTCGTGGTGATCTACCCTGTAGTTCTCTAATACATATCTGCATTTGTTTCTTTTTGACAGGCTTTCAGGAAAAATTATGATAATAGACTAACATCATCTAATCTTTGAATTAAAGATTCCTTCTCACCCTAAAATGATTAACAAATGTTTTTGTGTTGGACAGTTTTCTGGTGATTGCCACACTAGTGACTTACTTTAAAGTCTTATCATAAACTTAAGTCTTGTGGTATCTGCCAGAAATTTAGGAAGGCAACTAGACCAGGCCTTTTAAAAAACATTTTTTATACCTGACTGAGAGATATATTTTCAATACCTTCTGAAATATGAAAGAGTCTTGAGTATAAAAGTCATAACTTGGAATGAGAGAGAACAAAAAGAATTCTAAGGAGAAATAAAAAAACTTCCCAAGTGTGAAAAAAGTAGAGGGGCGTAGTTACTGCATCTGCAAAAAATTCAAGTCCAGTGCCATCTGATCAGCAGAGGTTAAATCCTCTTTGACAACTCCCAAAGTAGGAATCACAAAGTCAGTCATTAAAGTACCTGTATAGCAGTCTAATACTGATACTAAATGGGCACCAGCACCCATACCCTTAAAGTGAGCCTCCAAGAATTCTGTTACAGATGCACTAATATTCTTAGACTGATGTTATGTATGTATATATACAGTGGCTATAAAAAGTTTACACACCCCTGTTAAAATTCCAGGCTTTTGTGATATAAAAAATGAGACCACAATAAATCATTTCAAGACTTTTCCCACCTTTAGTGTACCTGTAACCTGTACAATTCAATTAAAAAGCAAACAAATCTGTTATGGGAAAAATATACAAAATAAAAAATGTACAATACCTTGGTTGCATAAGTGTGCACAACCTTAAACTAAAACTTGTGTGCACACACCCTTAAACGAATACTTTGTTGAAGCACATTTTGATTTAATTACAGCATTCAGTCTTCTTGGGTACTCACCTGCCATCAATTAAAGAGACTCTGACTAACCCCAAATAAAGTTCAGCTGTCCTGGTAGAATTTTCCTGACTTTACTCAGTTGCCTGCTACAGCAAAAGTCATGGTTCGCAGAGAGCTTACAAAGTATCAAAGGGATGTCATTATTGAAATGTATTAGTCAGGAGAAGGGTACAAAAAAATTCCACAGCATTGGATGTACCATGGAACACAGTGAAGACGGTCATCAAAAAGTGGAGAAAATATGGGACAACAGTGACGTTGCAAAGAACTGGACGTCCCTCCAAAATTGATGAAAAGACAAGACAAAAACTGGTCAGGGAGGCCTATAGCAACACTGTAGGAATTTCTGGCAAGTACTGGTTGTGTACTACATGTGACAACAATCTCCCGTATTATCCATATGTCTGGACTGTGGGGTAGGGTTGCAAGATGGAAGTCTTTTCTTACACTTAGGTCTGGCTAAAATTTCCAAAACAATACATCAAGTCTCCTAAAAACATGTGAGAAAATGTGTTATAGTCTGATGAGACCAAGGTTGAACTTTTTGGGCACAATTCCAGAAGATACGTTTGGTGCAAAAACAACACTTCACATCGCCAAAACAACATCCCCACGGTGAAGCATGGTGGTGGAAGTATCATGCTTTGGGGTTGCTTTTCTTCAGCTGGAACTGGAGCTTTAGTCAAGGTGGAGGGAATTAGGAACAGTTCCAAATGCCAGTCACTTTTGGCTCAAAACCTTCAGGCATCTGCTAGAAAGCTGAAGATGAAGAGGAATTTCACCGTTCAACACGACAATGACCCCAAGCATACATCCAAATCAACAAAAGAATGGCTTCACCAGAAGAAAATTAAAGTTTTGGAATGGCCCAGCCAGACCCCAAACCTAAATCCAATCGAAAATCTGTGTGGTGACCTAAAGAGGGATGTGCACAAGAGATCCCCTTGCAATCTGACAGATTTGGAGCGCTTTTGCAAGGAAGAGTGGGCAAATATTGCCTAGTCAAAATGTGCCATGCTGATAGACTCCTACTCAAGAAGACTGAATGCTGTAATTAAATCAAAAGGTGCTTCAACAAAGTATTAGTTTAAGGGTGTGCACAAAAAAAAAGTTTTTTCACGAAAGTGCATTTTCGTATAAATGCACTTTCGAAAAAAACGGAGTCACGAAATTGCATTTCAGAGAAATGTAATTTTGGTGGGTCAAGGTCATCCCCCATATATGTGTATGTATATGTATATGTATATACATATATATATATATATATATATATATATATATATATATATATATATATATATATATAGATAGATAGGTTCCTTTTAGAATCTCGAAAAACTGAAATACCGAATTTCAGTTTTCCGAAATTGTAAGCCCAAAAGCTTGAAATTGCGAAACACCAGAAGCGCAAAATTCGAAATCCCGAACTTCAGAGCTTCTGGTGTTGCGGTGTATGAATGGATGTAAGTGCAGGTAAGTCTAGGAGTGTGTAGGTTTTGGGCTGTAGTGCATGTTAGTGTGTGTTTTGGTTGTGATGTGTGTGTGTGTGCAAGGGGCTGTGAAATGTGTGGGTGTGAGTTACCTTTGTGTGTGTGATTGTGCGGTCTAGGAGTTAGAATATATAAGTGGGGGGTGCAGGGGGGCTTGCCCCCTTTTTATTTGTATTTTAGGATTGTATGTTTGATTGTGGGGGGAGAGTGGGTGTATGTGTGTGTTGTGTTTGTAGTGTATGTTCGGGATTTTAAGTTTCGCGCTTGTAAAGTTTCGGGATTTGAATTTCGGAAAACTGAAATTCGGTATTTCAGTTTTTCGAGATTCTCAAGTGAATCCATATATATATATGTATGTGTGTGTGTATGTGTGTGTGTCTCTATGTATGTATATATCTGTAAAAACATCTTTCATTATGAGCATTTTATTTTACAGTTGAATAATCCAAGCATGCCATGCTTTCTACAATCTTTGTTTCTCTTAGTTGCACAAATAGCTTTTCATTATTTAGTGTTATGATGCAAAATTTAGTGCCTGCTTTTCAGCTAACTTAACATTCTGATTTTTTTATCCTGGTTCTCAATAACTATGTTGTGAGACATAGAGGTAAATACTTATAGTCCAGCATAATGGCTTTGTACACAGCAGTTGCACATTAGATAAACATTTACCGTCCTTATTGCTACTGAACTTGTAATGTATGACTTGCAAGTATTGTCATGTCGATCCCGGGTTTAGGATGGCACATAAAGCATTTTGTTTAGGTAAATGCAGACCTTTCATATGGATTTCGAAAGACAATTCCTTATACCTATGTTTTAGCTCTATACAGTTGGAAAGATACCCTCTTAAATCAGTATTTTGGACTCTCCAAAAAGTCTCTTTGTAAAGTAGCTGTTTAACTTTAGACACCAATAGGAGTGCATTCATTTGAAAGTGCTGCTTCAACCATATAGGTATAATGAAAACATGCCATATATTTAACATCAAACTGTCTCCTGAAAGTTGCAGTCCAGTCAATGTCATACAAGTAATTTCAAAACTGTTGGTTGCTCTCATTCCATGTTAATGGTAACCCTTCTAGTTCTTATTGACTCGTCCAGAAGACTGCTTTAAGGGTTTCACTGGTGTACTGGCTGAAATGAACTGTAATTTGTAGAATTTGAAGTGGTATTCATGCTCTGCAGTGATGAGACATGTTGTTTAGTTACCATCATAAGCAGTCATGTTATATATCTTAAATTCCATGTCATCTCATCAAAGGTATTACTGACAGGATTTATTTCCGGACATGTTCAAGGTTTAATGCAAATAAATTTTAGTAATTCACCTTAACCCACAAACTGCATATATTTTAATCTATATTAATGTGTAGTATTTAGGATTGCTTACTTTGAATGTTCCTTTGTTGTAGTATTAGTATCTATCTTGCTCATAATATTTGCCACTTATCTGGTTTTCAAGTTACTACCTATTGTAGATGAGTGATGTTGTGGCTAATGTGTGGTTTGGGTTTGAATCTAAGTTTCTCTGTAAAGTCTTGCTAAATTTAACATTTGTCTTACACCATTGATTTCTTGTAATGCATTTTAAACAGTAAACCCTTGTGTAAAAAAAATTGGCTAACCTAAATGCCAAGCCTTTGATGCCTGTTTAAGTTTGTATATTTCACTGGAGCTAAGTAGTATGCCGGATTTAGTATTAGACCATGACTATTAATTTGACCTTGCTGTCCTAATGCTTTTGAAAGGTCATGACCCTGTAGCTGTAACTTAACAAATTGGTAGCAGTTCACTCTCCATTTATGCATGCATGAGTCATAAAGAGATAGCCAAATGTTCGTGTTTCACTGTTGCAGTCATTACACTTGGGTTATCCTGCTGGCAGGCTACCCGCAGTCGGCCTGAATTCCAAAGTCCTGGTCTGGCGTCGGTTGCTGTCTCTTCTTCCCTGATGTCAGTGTGCCAGGGGTATAAAAGATGCAGCCGACGCCATTTTTCTTCAGTCTTTCTTGCTGCGTGGTACCCAAAGCAAAAGCAGTTCGCAAGTGCCGGTCGGCCGACTCCTGAGATTTTCGAATTCGAATTTCAGATCCGAAGTCTTCAATAAAGCTAAGTACCCCATTGGGGAAACTTTTTTCTTGCTCCAGACCGATGTCAGAAAAAGTTAACAATTGTATTTCTTGTGGGAAGCAAATACCTCATAAGGATTTCCACTCTTAATGTATTCCTTGCCTAGGCCCTGACCACGACGTTGCTAGTTGTCGGTTTTGTGCTAGATTTAACCAACGTACTATTAAGCGTCGGTACAATTTTGCTTTTCATTATTTTGGCAGAAGGTTTAACTACATAATGCCGTCAGAACAACCGACGACTGGAATTCATAAAAAACGCAAGGCTAAAGACAAGGACAAGCATCCAAGGTCCAAAACTGACGATGAAGCCTCTTCTAGGCCAGTCGCCGGTGCTCAGTGAGGCGCTTTCGCAGCCCCTGACTCCCGCTACCTCAGAGCCACAGGCCGCCTCCGACTCCCACGTGGAGACAGCTAGGCCTCTGGATACTTAAGGTATTGGCCCTTCGGAAATTAATCCCTCAGATGGGTCTGGAGTCGCTTAGCAGGCATCGGCTTCTGAGGGTGTTTTTAGACCTACACAGCTTTATATAAAGCCTACTTCAGCATCCAAGACAAAGTCTAAAACAGTTTTAAAGACAAGGAAACCAGTACAGAATTCTCCAGGACAGGCTTCTATGCCTAAGAAACAGATGCTCAAAATGGCCGAAGACCTAATTACTTTGATCAGGGGTTCCCATCCCCCTCCTGATAAGAGGCCTAGGCAAGACACTGAATATGATTCCTCTGATCAGGTTTCCATTTCCTCTGATTCCTCTTCTGATCAGGGATATTCTGTTCCTCCCTATGAGGATTCTGATTCTGAAGATTCTATTCCTTCAGCTTCTCCTCCTGAGGACTATTCTTTTGGGGAAACCCTGCATACCATGAGAGAGCATTTCCACTGGGAGAGCCAGGATTATTCTGAATCTAAGAAAAGACTTGCGAGACTTTTTTTACTTCCTCAGCACAGACCTCTTGCAATTCCCCCTGTTCTAGACATAGTAGATGATGTTTTCTCAGAGTCCGGCCTGTCTCCAGACTCTCTACCTCCTGCCCCTGTTAAGCCGGACAGATACTACAGGGTCCCAAACACCCATACATTTCTTTACAAAAACCCTGCTGCTGACCCAGAAACCATCTCACAGGGTCCCAAAGGGGTCAAGGCTGCTTCTGCCAAAAACCCTGTCCCCTCAGACAGAGATTCTAGGGCTTTGGACAGATGGGGGGAAAAAGTTTACACTTCTGCTACCTTGGTTGTAAGGGCTTTAAATTGTCAGTTTCATATGCTCAAATATCAGCAATACTTCTTTGTTAAAACAAAAAATGTTGACAAATTCTGAATGTACTGAGAACAAAGATTTGCAGGATTTGTTGCATGCAGCTGAACAAGTGGGAAAACATACTTTGCAATGCGGCTGTGATTCACTGGAGGCCTCCTGCAGGGCCGTCTGCCTGATCATGTTAAAGCAAAATTATTGGATGCTCCATTATAGCATGATACTTTGTTTGGTGTTAAGGCAGAGGAGAGGTGTTAAAGAAAATGGAGGATAAGGCAAAATCTATGCAGCCAGTAAAGGATTTCTTACAGGTACAGCCACCCAGATTTAGCAGGAACTGGCCCTCTAAGAATTGGTCCTTTCTAGTGTCAGACAGACCACAAAGAGGCAGATGCAGATGCCCTAGAGGAGGGCAACAGCCCCAGGGCTCATACAGGCCCAAAGAATGGGGTGCTTCTACATACAAAAGCGTAGAAGACAAATCACAGCCTTATAGAAAACAGTCCCAATAACTTCCCTCTGCCAATGCCAAGCACTTATTTTTTGGCAGCACCCTTAGGGGGAAAGCTAGCATTTTTTTCACAAAACTGGCACAAGATCACCCAGGACAAATGGGTCTTAAATATAGTCTCTCAGGGTTACATGTTCTACTTTCACACCCTTCCAAATGCAAAAGGTATGCCAGACCTGTCACGCAATCAATGGCAAGAGGCACAAAAACAAGTTTCATCTCTCATGGACATGGGGGCTATTCAGCCAGTGCCACAACAAGAGCAGGGACAAGGATTTTACTCAAGACTTTTCTTAGTACCAAGAAAGGACAAAGCCTGGAGACCAATTCTGGACCTGTCTATTCTAAATACTTTTCTGGACGTCCCAAAATTCAAAATGTTGACTCTACAGCAGCTTCTGCCCATGCTGGACAAGAAGGCTTGGCTTGTAACTTTGGACCTCAAAGAGGCATACCTGCATGTCTCAATCAGACAATCTTGCAGAAGATACCTCAGATTCATAGCTGGCTCAATGCACTACCAATTCTCTGCACTGCCCTTTGGCTTATCTACTGCACCCAGGGTCTTCACAAAATGCCTGGCACCAGTAATTGCATTTTGCAGACAAAGAAGAATTCAAATATACCCCTACATGGACGACTGCCTTATTCAAGCAAAGGACAAAGATATTCTACTACAGCATCTGGCGTTTGTAAAAAGATTACTAATTTTCCTAGGGTACACAGTAAACGAAAAGAAATCAAAACTAGTGCCCTCTCGAGATAATATTCCTGGGTGTAAGCTTAAATACAACTGCCCAGATGGCTTATCTCACGCCAGACAAACAAAGGCATCTGACTTCTTACTTCAAAGACATGGCAACAAAGACTCAGTTATCTGCAAGAAAAATTCTGCAGGCTCTGGGCTACATAGCATCCTGTATTTTACTAATTCCATATGCAAGACTGCATATGAGGAAACTACAAAGGTATCTAAAAAGTGTTTGGACTCAACATTGCAACAGCCTGGAAACAGTAATTACTCTCATTCCCTGCCTGCAACAGGAATTTCTATGGTGGGCACAGGCCTGTCACCACAATAAGGGACAGCCATTCACCTTACCCACTGCCAGGCAGACACTAACAATAGATGCATCAGATTATGCCTGGGGGGTGCACATGGCAGGAACATGTATTCAGGGCACATGGACCACAAACCAAATGCATCTTCATATCAATCAAAAAGAGATGCTAGCTGTACAAAATGCCCTGACAGCCTTCAAGGACCTACTTCATCCAGGACAACTACTGATAAAGACGGACAATACTACAGTCTTGTGGTACATAAACAAGCAAGGGGGCACACATTCCTACCCCCTCTGCAGGCAAGCCATGACTTTGTGGAACACAGCATTGACTTATCAAGTACATCTGCAAGCACAATTCCTGCCAGGAAAGACAAATACTTTGGCAGACGAACTAAGCAGAAACCTCATGGATCCTCACGAGTGGAAACTGGATCCACAAATCTTCAACATGATAACAGGGAAATGGGGATGCCCAGACATAGATCTATTCGCCTCTTCTCACAACTGCCAACTACAGAGATTCTGCACTTGGACTTATCACAAGCAAGCATGGAAATGGATGCCCTTTTATTCAGCTGGAAAGCCCTTACAGTATATGCCTTCCCTCCTCTGCCTCTCCTCTTCAAGGTACTCCTAAAGGTCAGACAAGAGAAGCCAAAAATGATACTGATTGCCCCAGACTGGCCACGCCAGCACTGGTACCCAATCCTAAAGAGCTTGTCTCAAGGCCCAGCCCGGACATTGCCTCTAATACCTCATTTGCTGACCCAACAGAACAATCAGATCTTGCACAGCCAACTCAGAACCCTAAATCTGGCTGCATGGTGGATAATGTAATCATTAAGAACACACCTCTCTCTAAAGCAGTTATGGATGTTATTTTGGAGGCCAGGAGGCCCAGCACCAGAAAATCTTATGCAGAAAAATGGAAGAGATTCTGTGCTTGGAACCAAGCGCAGGGAATTGACTCACTTGAACCAAATATACCTCAGATTTTGCAATACATAACTACGATGCTGGACAAAGGCCTATCCTTCTCATCAATTAAGATCCATGCCTCTGCCATTTCAGCTCATTACAATACGGGCCCACCTATTTTTTCTCCTCCACTGCTAAGACAGTTTCTCAAAGGGGCCAAAAACATAAGACCTCCAAGGAGAGCTCCAATACCTACATGGGACCTCAATTTTGTCTTGGAAAAACTCACACTGCCTCCTTTTGAGCCAGCCAATACAGCAGAGATAAAATACTTGTCATGGAAAACCGCTGTTCTCCTAGCAATAACTTCAGCAAGAAGAGTCTCAGAGTTACAGGCACTAATGGCTGTGGTACCTTTTATTATTTTCCATCAGGACAGGGTTTCTCTAAGGACAAACCCAACATTTATGCCTAAGGTAGTGTCCAGCGTGGCTCTTAACCAAAAAATACATGTGTCTACCTTTTATCCAAACCCACAGAATAAGGGGGAGAGACTTCTGCACACTTTGGACATACACAGACAGCTACACTTTTACTTGGACAAGACTAAAGCCTTCAGAAAGACTGAGCAACTCCTAGTGGCATATGCTGCAGGTTCCCAAGGAAAAGCCATTTCAAAGCAGACTATTTCAAAATGGATAGGCCACTGCATTCGTTTCTGCTATTCACAACATGGCAAATCAGTGCCCAAGGGCATTAGGCCACATTCTACCAGAGCAGCAGCCACTTCAGCAGCCTTCCTCAGAGGAGTACCAACCAAGGATATTTTGGAGGCTGCAACATGGATTTCAGTGCACACTTTTACAAAGCACTACCATTTATCTCTCTACTCTAAATCCAGAGCAGGCTTTGCCACTGCAGTTCTGCAGGGCCTCATAACCACTCCAAACTCTATTTAGGCCCAGCCACCCAACCTCAGCTTTGGGATTCAACCCAAGTGTAATGACTGCAACAGTGAAACACGATGAACATAGTACAGTTGTGTACCTACCATAAATGTAGATGTTCGAGTGTATTCACTGTTGCAGTCCAGATTACCCTCCCACCTTCCCCCTTTTTCTTTGCTGGGACTTATCTGTACCTATCTATTCTATACAACTTATGTGGTGTATTTGCTTGTAGATGAAGGTTACGTGCATGCTTTTTTATGATCATAATTTTTACAGCCTACCCTTTTGGGGGCAGCTGACATCTGGGGCAAAAAAAACTGAAGAAAATGGCATTAGCTGCATCTTTTATACCCCTGGCACACTGACATCAGGGAAGAAGCGACAGCAACTGACGCCGGACCAGGACTTTGGAATTCAGGCCGACTGCGGGTAGCCTGCCAGCAGGATAACCCAAGTGTAATGACTGCAACAGTGAATACACTCGAACATCTACATTTATGGTAGGTACACAACTGTACTTTACATGGTGGTAACAGTGTGTAGATTTAGTTCAAGGTTTTAACTACTGCTGTTTATTCATCCTTAGTGAACAGAGTATGAAGTAGTCCAATAGTACCATTCCGTAATACTAAGTCTCTATAGATAAACCAGAAAAAGCCAACAATCCAGAAAAATGCCAGAAAGTACTGAGACGATAATACAAATAGACTTTATTGGTAAGCACTTTTGGTTAGAACTTCCAACAGTCTTCAGACAATTCACAGTAAAAGCACTTATTAAATACACCTATTATGGCAATTAATTAAATACACCTATTATGGCAATTAATCAATAATGTAATTACTACCTTAAAGGCAAAAAGACATAAAGCATATAGCAACCCCTCAAATATATAATTTAATACAATAAAATGTATATATTTAAAACATTTCTCTATAAAACATTTTAAGGTTTAAAACACTTGATAGAGCTACTACATCATTAATACCAGTTACTGAAGTGACATTTAAATAAATTTGCCACCAATATTCTCTATTTTCCAATACTATTTTCCAATGGCCACCCCTTGGACCATCTTTTACCTGTTCTAAAATTACAAATCCAAATTTATGGCCATTATTTTCCTGAACATGTCTAGACAAGGCATTGGTACACTTAACCTTCCCAATGTCATAGTAATGTTCATAGATATGCTGCCTTAATTTCCTTTCTGTTTTACCAATATAGTAAGCGGTGCAATCCAAACACTTAGCAGCATAAACTTACCCCCCTTGTATTACAGTTAAAACAGCCTTTTATGGAAACATTTTTGCTACCTAATACAACATTATCACATTCCAAAATATATTTACACTGATTGCACATGCCACATTTTTTCATATTTCTTAATTCCAATTTTTCTGATTTTGTAAAGGAATTACAGCAATCCTTCAAGTTTTTATCCCTTTTTATAAACAGTATTCGGATGACTACCTACCACATGACATGTATCCTTATCCATGGAAATAATTTCCCAATTTTTATACATAATATTGGCACTATCATCTGTAAAAGTTGTAATAAAACTATTACATAAAAATATGTATCTTTTCTTACCATTGGCCCATTTGTACTATTATTATAGCAATTGCTATTCTGGTTAACCAATAATAGCACTTCATCACCTTCTTGATTTATACATATCTTGTCACAGTTATTTTCTTACCTTAATAATGGACTATAAAAACCTGATAGTCTCTTCCTTATAACTTCCCCTGAAGTAGTATCTACTAAAGTCTTAGGGTAATCTCTGTTCAAAAACATAGTTCCTATAAATTTAATTTCTTCTAGGAATTCATTATCCAAAGTAATCATCCTAGCAGCCCTTACCATTTGGCCTTTAATGACTGCTTTTTTAATGTAAATAGGGTGGTTACTGGAAAAATGAAGGAAATTATTTGAATAAGTTTCCTTCCTAAAAATGGAAGATTTTACATAGTCCCCCCCCCCCCAATACATCCTTAGTTAGACAAACATCCAAATATGCAATACTGTCTTCCCCTACAGTATAAGAAAATTTCAAAACAATCAAAAAATGTATTTAACAATTGCTGTGGTCCACGCCAAGCTTAGGAACAAATCATCCAAAAAGCAAGTGTATAGCTTTATAAATTCCATATATTTTAAATTAAACAAACATTTCATTTCCCAGCAAGCCATTACTGCATTGGTATATAGTGGGCCCACTGGGGAGCCCATAGCTACCCCTCTAATTTGCTTAAAATAATGGCCCTCATAAAAAATATAATTATTATCCAATACCAATTCTGTCAGCTGGGATAATGTATTAATTTTATCCTGACCTACATGTAAATATTTGTAAAAAAATTCCATAACCCATTCTAGGCCTAAATCATGTGGGATACAAGAATATAAATCCTTCACGTCCACTGTGACTAATATCAGATCATTCAATGGACAAGCATTTAATTGATTACACTTAAGTCAAAAAATCCCACAAATCACTGCTTAGATATTCAAAAGTTGCTTTCTATTTTTTAATTGACTATCAATGTACTTGGCTATATAGTATGTTTTTGATTGTCCCTCATTCACCATTGGACATAAAGGTGGATGTTCAAGGTCTTTATGTATTTTGGGGACACCAAATATAGTAGAAACTTTGGGTGTATTAATATACATATACTCATGTTCTTCTTCATTGATCTGTCCCTGAAATAAATCATTTAACCAATAATCAATTCTACTATAAGAAATATTCACTTCACTTCATTTATAGATGCTTCCATATTGCTTTCATCATATAATAAACTTAATATTTTTTATGATAATCAACACAGTCCATAACTATAAGGCCTCCACCTTTATCAGGTTGCATTAGTCTAATGTCACCTTTTTCTTTTAAGTCCTGCATTAATCTCTTCTGGGCATAGGTAAGATTCACATTTTTATTATTGTCGCCTTGGCCTTTTAATAAGTGTCTTATATCCATTTCACAGACACTATCAAATATTTTAAGTGTGGGGTGCAATTCAGGGTTAAATACAGTTGGTATGTGTAATGGATTCTTAATTATTTTATCTGCCCCATCAGTCATTATGGCTAAATTAAGTTTACTTACAAATAACTTCAGATCAGTGATAGCTTCAGTAATATTGGCTCTTCTTTATGGGACAAATGTCAAGCCACTACTAAAAAATCCGCATGTACTGTTGAAAGCGGAACGCTACTGTAATTAAATAAAAGTCACCAGTACCATTAACAACACACTGACAGGGTAGACACAAAATTTCTTCACCTACTGATTCTGGCATTGCTGGTTTCTCAAAGTAGAGCCCTCCCTGTTGTAATTCATGTTGTAATTCAATTCATTTGTGATACAGAGTTCCCCCTTCTGTTCTGTTCTGTTGGTGGCAAATTTATTTAAATGCTGTTTCAGTACCTGATATTAATAATGTAGTAGCTCTATCAAGTGTTTTAAACTGTAAAAACCTTTATAGATAAATGTTTTAAATTATATACATTTTATTGTATTAAATTTAGTTTATTTTTTTATTTTTTATTTATTTTATTTTACATTTGTTGACCGGGCTAGTCTAACTGGATACATGCCCATTTTCAGTAGAGGCCTGGGGAGATAAGCTCCAATACAGATAAATGAAAAACTTAGTAATCAATATACAAAATAAGACTAAATAAAAATATTCATATTAAACAAGCAGATTTCAGGTACATCAACACAAAAATAAAAGAAAAAGATGACTTAAATAGCAGCATTAATTATAAAAAAAAATATTACAGGTTAAAACATAGTATTCTGTGAGGATAAAAAAAAACTTGTAGTGCAAGAATGCTTATACTATACAATATGCAGTTATAAAACATAAATAGAAAGACTAAGGTCAAGAGAGGAGACAGGTTAATTGTATACAAAATATAAAATATTAAATATATATAAAATATATATATATAAATATATATAAAATATATTAAATATATATATAAAATATTAAATATATATAAAATATATATTAATATACTTAGGGCAAGCAAATTCATTCTTCTTAGAGTGTTTGTGGTCTATTGAAAATGATTAGTACTCAAAAATATAAACCGCCATAAGCTGCTGACAATTTCCTACATCATGTCCATTTTAAACTGGACAAGGTACCATCTGGTTGAGTTCAACTAGGTGAAGATGAACTTCCTCATCACCTTATTCCATAGGAAATAACTGCTGCTGCAGTTTCTGGGTGTGTTTATGGTGATTCCATTCTTTTGGGAAATGTCTCCCTTCTTATTTTTGTGATCGAGTATGTATTGGGGAGGAGGGATTGTCCTCTGCAAAAATGCTTTTTTTTTCATTGAGATGGGGTCAAAACCGTTTATTTCCATCTAGATGGAGCCTCATTCAGGCATAACTTGATGAGTCGTAGTGGAATCATTAGTGACACCTTAAGGATTTATGGTTTTCTGAAAATGAAAGCTGTCCTTATGCAGAATTCAAATTAAAATAAACTACCTTCTAAGTATCATTGAGGACTGTAATAACAATAACAAATAAATCCATACTGTTCTAGGATTATTTATGGTAGAAAGATTACTGAACTAAAATGATATGTGGATGTCCGCACTTGTAACTAATAATCTGAAGTAGGAGATTTATTTGTCTGCAACCTGTGGGTTATGGATCCGATATCGGATCCGAACCGGCATGGTTTACCAGCTATGGATCCAAGCTCTCAGCTCCTCCCCTCACTCATAATGCCCTGCTCTACCCTCATGACCTCAGATCTCGTTTGCCGCGCATGGTGACCAGATTGTGTTTTTCCAGCTCTCCAGCTAAGTGATATTTCTAGTATCTAAAGTGCTTAAATTTGAAAGTTTTTGTTAAAGTTGTGTGAAAGTGTAGGTTTCCCTATTATATTATTACTTTTTTAGTGTTTAAAACTTAATTTTATATCCCTCCCCTCGCTGGTAGCGTAGTGTGTGTTTGGGCCTGTGAGTGGTTTTTGTTACTTTACTTTTATTAGTTCTAGTAACATTGTTTGTTTGCTTTTGGGATGTCTGAGCAGCCCAAAGCTATATTTTCTAAGTGCTCCGAGTGTGGCCATAAGCTTTCCCCAGCTGATGGCCACACTCGGTGTGTTAGATGCCTGGGGGTTGAACACCTCATATCTGGATGTTCCATTTGTGCAGGGTTCAACCCCAGGGCATTGAAGGAGCGGAGGTCCAAGCTTGTTTTGGCGGGTCTCTTGCCGCCGGACTCAGCTCCGGCCTCCGCTCCTTCGGGGGTAACCGTTACCACGGTTGTCCCCTCTCCGGCTCCCCCTCCTCCTGGGACTCAACCTCCCTTTAGTGGTTCGGAGGAGAGGAAGCTAGGAAGAAGGACCGGAGGAGAAGCACCATAAGCGGCGGCCGAGACCTCTGTTTCGGCCCGCCAGCCAAGCGGCTTCTCCCGGCCTCCTTGTCTGCTGGCTCTCCCCCTCCTCGGCTCCGGTCTCCAGCGTGTTTTTCACCGGGACCTGAGGAGGAGGAGACCCGATCTCCGTCGAGGCTATCGAGGAGGCACTCAAGGCCTACCTCGGTAGCCTCGTCGAGATCAACTTACAGCCTGTCGGACGCTGATCTGAACCGGATGATGAGAAGGTTCATCCAGGCCCAGATGCAGATAGGAGTGCTCTTGCCTCCCCCCCCTCTGGGGGAGAGCTCGACCCCCTTTTTCAAGCCAATTGCTCCTTCTCCGACCCGCTACACGGGTGCGGAGCAGTTGGAGCCGAGCAGCTTCGGAGCCGGGGGTGGGTCGGCGCCGATAGTACTTGGTACTTCAGATCCGACCCTGCCCTCGAGTGCATCGGATCCGACCTCTCGGAGCCTGGATCCGAGCTTCGGATCCGGGGGGGATCAGTGCTCCTTCGGCGCCGTCTGTGTCGGAGCGCACTGTCGCCGGATCCGGCGCGGCGCCGGCTCCGATCCACTCCTCGGATCCGAGGGGGAGCCGATTGTCGGATCCTTTGGTCGAGGTCGGCTCCCCTGCAGCTTTTGATGTAGTGGAGAGGGCCCTGTTGAGGGTCTCCGGACCCCCGGCACTTGTTTCGGCTCCCTCCCGCGCTCCCTCTGCACTGGGTCAGGCTTCCACCATCCGGCCCTTGGGACAGCCCGCTCCTGTGCCCCAAGCTGTTCCCCTGGAACAGGTTACTGTTTGCGAGGAGTCCTCTGACAGCCCCCCAGAGGATGTTCCTCGCAAGCATACGTGCAAAAGGAGGCACATTGACTCCCCCGAGTCTCTCACGGAAGACACAGATTTGGAGGAAGGGGAAGGCTCCCCACGGTCACCCCCCGAGGATGTCTCATTTGGAGACATCATGGAAATGCTCCGCATAAGGGGGGGGTGGTCTGCCCCCAAGTCTTCCTCGGACGAGTCCGTGTTCTTGGAGGCATTTGAAGTGGGCCCGTCTACCTCTTGGGTGTCCCCTCCTGCCGACCCCCTGGTGGACCTCATTACCACCAGGGCGTGGAAGGAACCAGACACCGTGGAGCCAATCCCTAAAAGGCCCGACCGGATCCTCAGTCCCCCGGCTGACCGTGCCCATTGGAGTAAGGGGCCTCCGGTAGATGCCATGTTGACGGCGGCGGCCACCAAGAGGGAACTTGCTCAGGAGAGTCCCTCAGTCCATCCCCCGAGCAAGGAGTCTCGGATGATGGACCGCTTGGGGAAGCGGATGTTTAGTTCAGCGACCTTCTCGGTAAGGGCGCTGAACTACCTGGCACATGTGATTAGGATGCAGCGCGATCTTATTAAAGAATACGCTGCATCTCCCCCAGAGTCCATGTCGGAGGAGGACAAAGTGCTGCACTCCACCCGCATGGCCACTCTCAGGTCCGTTACCAATACCTCTATGCGGCTACTCTCCCATGCTACGGAAGGCGCCGCTAGAGCCGCAGGGGCAGGTCTAGTTACTAGACGTCAGGCCTGGCTCCGTCATTGCGATTTCTCAGAGCCCTTCAAAGCGTCATTTGCGACGCCCCTTCGATGGTTCTGCCCTCTTTGGCAAAACTGTTCGTGACACTTTGACCCAGAGCGAGAAGGACGGGAAGACGCTGTCTGCCGTCGGAATCCGCTTCTGTGCACCCCAGAGGCCCTATTCTAGGAACCAAAAGGGTCAGAAGAAGATGTGGTTCCGGAAGTCGCAGCAATCCCAGCCTGCTCCGGACAACCAGTCCTTCCGTGGCAGAGGAGGACAGGGAGGACGCCGCCCTAGAGGCAGAGGGGCTCCCAGGAACTTCGGGTCCAGAGAACCCTTCTCTGAACGGCCCGCGCAGCAACCCTGAGGGGTTGCCCGGCTGCTCCACTCTGGAGGCAGTTGGGGGACGCTTTTTGGAGCACCTAGCGGCATGGGAGTCCATAACATCAGACCGCTGGGTTCTCCAGATCATATCCAGAGGATACCGTATCCCCTTCGTCACTTGCCAAAATTGAAGTCCCTCCCCGACGTTCCACCCGGTCAACGGGAGGCCGCTTTGGCAGAAATTGGCCATCTGCTAAAGAAAAGAGCCATCCAGCCCGTCCCCCCAGACCTGATCGGATCAGGGTTCTACTCCAGGTTCTTTTTAGTGCCAAAAAAGACGGGGGATCTAAGACCAATTTTAGACCTTTCTCTCTTGAACCTGGCAGTTCCCAAGGAGAAGTTCCGAATGGTCACTCTGCAATCTATTCTCCCCCTTCTGGGAGAAAATCACTGGATGTGCTCCATAGACCTCAAGGATGCGTACTACCATATACTAATGGACAGGCGCTCCAGGAGGTTTCTCCGCTTCCGGCTTGGAGCCAGTCACTACCAGTTCCGGGTCCTTCCCTTTGGTCTCACCACAGCCCCCAGGGTGTTCACCAAAGTATTAGCAGTGGTAGCGGCCCACCTGAGGCTTCAGGGGGTGCAGGTCTTTCCCTACCTGGACGACTGGCTCCTTACCGCCCCAACAAGGCATCTACTACTATTGGCGCGAGACTCCTTTCTCCATCTTGCTCCCAGTCTGGGCATCACTATAAATACAAAAAAATCCAACCTAGCACCCACGCAGTTCATATATTTTATAGGTGCCAGGTTAGACACAAGGAGTTTAAAAGCCTTCCTCACTGCGGACAGAGTTCAAAATCTGCAGCTCCACGTGCGGGCCATTCTCCAGTCAAGCTCAGTTCCGGCGGAGTTGGTCCTGAGGGCTCTAGGGTCCATGGCGTCTGCTATAGCACTTCTTCCTCTCGCCAGGTTCAATATGCGCATCCTCCAGTGGACACTCCTAGTACAGTGGTCGTACCTTGCTCTTCCTATGCATCATCCCATTGCGATCAGCAAGGCTTGCAAGCGGTCCCTCCTGTGGTGGCTTCACTCTCCAGATCTCCACGGAGGCCGCCCATTTTGTGCTTCTCCCCCTCTCGCCACGGTGACCACGGACGCCTCCCGCCTCGGGTGGGGGCATTTGCAGGCGGACCGTCCAAGGCACGTGGAACGATTCAGAGACCTTACTGCATATCAACGTTCTAGAGATGAGAGCAGTGCACTTAGCGTTGCTAGCACTTCAGGCCTTTCTTCCCTTGGGAACAATTGCGATTCAATCGGACAACATGTCGGTTGTCTGGTATATCAACAAGCAAGGAGGAACCAGGTCTTACCCTCTTTGTCGAGAAGCCATGAGAGTTTGGGAATGGGCAATCTCCACCAACCGCTTTCTCATAGCAACGCACATTCCGGGTCGGGCCAACATCCTGGCGGACAAGCTCAGTCGCACCATTCTCACCCCTTACGAGTGGTCTCTCAATACTCAAGTAGCGGAACGCATATTCGCATGGTGGGGAACTCCTTCTTGCGATCTTTTTGCCTCTCCCTCAAACACCAAGTGCGACAGTTTTTTCGCTCTGATACCTCCTCTAGGAGGTTCCCCAAGAGACGGTCTGGTGCATGCTTGGCCACCCGGTCTTCTTTATGCTTATCCCCCCTTGCCTCTGATGCTCCAAGTTCTTCAGAAAGCCTCTCGGTTGGGGTGCAGAATGATTCTCATTGCTCCGTTTTGGCCTCGACAGATCTGGTTCCCCTTCCTAAGGTCTCACTCTGTGAATCCTCCTTGGATTCTAGATCCCATTCCGGATCTGATATCCCATCCAGCCCGCTTATCTCCTCCGAACCTGGACAACCTGAAGCTGACCGCTTGGCTGCTCCAGTTCCACTCTTGATCAGGACTCCCGGTATTTCGTCCCCTGTTAAGGCGATCCTGGTGGCAGCTCATAAACCATCCACTAGGAAAGTCTACCATAGCAAGTGGAAACGGTTTTCTTTGTGGGCGGAGCGGCAAGGCCTAAACCCCTTCACAGTTCCTCTTCCTGTGGTGCTTGATTTCTTAACCACTCTTTTTAACGATGGTGCCAGCAGTTCCACGGTCAAAGTACAACTTGCGGCAATTTCACATTATCACATTGGTCATGACTCCAATCCTCTGATGTCGGCCAAGTTGTGTAAAATTTTCCTTAAAGGTACTTTTCTTCTCAGGCCCCCTGAAAAACAAGCGGTTCCTCCTTGGGACCTTTCCTTAGTTCTCCAGGCCTTGACCGCCCCCCCCCCCTTCGAGCCGGCGGCTACGGTAGATCTGAAATTCTTGTCGTTCAAGACTGCCTTCTTAGTAGCCATTACTTCGGCCAAGAGAGTTTCAGAGCTCCAAGCATTATCAGCTAAACCTCCTTACTTGGTCTTTCATCCGGACCGTGTTTACCTCAGGACCAACCCGTCCTTTCTTCCTAAAGTAGCTTCTGAAGCAAACCTTAATCAATCCATTAACCTCCCTGTTTTCTTTCCTAAATATGAAAACAAAGGTGAATACAAGCTACACTCCTTAGATGTTCACAGGCAACTTAGATTTTATCTAAACAGGACGGCTGGTCATAGGCAATCCGACCAGTTGTTCATTTCCTTTGCTAAATTTAATTTGGGCAAACCAATTTCTAAAGTCTCACTATCTCGCTGGATTTCACAATGTATCTTATTGGCTTATCAAGCTTCAGGAAGGCCCGCACCGGAGGGTGTACATGCCCATTCAACCCGGTCAGTCTCTACCTCGGCAGCCTTTAAGGCTAGGATTCCTCTAGATGATATTTGTGCAGCAGCCACGTGGGCTTCATCTCATACCTTTATTTCCCACTACAAGTTGGATCTTGCATCTAGGGTTAGAGCATCCTTTGGCTCCGCGGTGCTCCGGAATATCCTTCCATGATGGCGCCCAAGATTCAGGTAGCTGGGGACTCTGTCCCACAGGTTGCAGACAAATGAATCTCCTACTTCAGATTTAGAAGTTATGTACTCACCATAACGTTCCATCTGAGTAGGTGTATTCATTTGTCTGCAACCATCCCGCCCTCCTATCCCCCTGGCCTTTCAGTTTCCTGCATATGTTGTGTTACCCTTTTCAGGGTGTTCTTGCTTTTGGCAAACTCGATCTGAGGTCATGAGGGTAGAGCAGGGCATTATGGGTGAGGGGAGGAGCTGAGAGCTTGGATCCATAGCTGGTAAACCATGCCGGTTCGGATCCGATATCGGATCCATAACCCACAGGTTGCAGACAAATGAATACACCTACTCAGATGGAACGTTATGGTGAGTACATAACTTCTAATTTCATCAGTATATGAAATTGTTTTAAGACCTGTTTATGTGAGGAATTCAATTACCCTAGCGGTCACGTTAACAGCTACTTTTTAATGTACAATTTCACTATAATATATACAGTCACCAAAGGAACACAAGTGTTTTGATATGAAAGCTGTATTCAAGTAAATTAAGCAAATAAAGCTATATAGTTACTTAACAGGAACCGTTCCACCTTATGGCTTATTGCAATTA
Organism: Protopterus annectens; assembly: GCF_019279795.1. Lineage (NCBI taxonomy): Eukaryota > Metazoa > Chordata > Ceratodontiformes > Protopteridae > Protopterus > Protopterus annectens. Next base: position 938,973,785 of record NC_056748.1, read on the forward strand.
CCACAAATCAACATTATACAGTTACATCAGCAAATATAGGCTGGGATTTGTAGCTAGTTTGTACAATTTGCAACATAAAATAGCACTGGATGTGGCTATGTGAGCAATATAAACACACCAGCTGCACAAAAAGTGCAATGCTTGGAACCGCACAATAATCAACACATGCAAATGAGTGCATAATTACATGTAAATGAGAAACTCCATGCAGATGAGCAATATGAAACAGGCAATACAGGAGACTGGCTTTGTAGATTGAGTCAGAGATGCATAAAATTATATATTTGGGGGATTGCTTTATGTTTTATGTCTTTTTGCCTTTAAGGTAACACAGTCCCTTTCATTTACATTCACCTTGCCGTACCTCTAAACTGTCCAGATTTTTGCCTCGTATATTTTGTCCATTTCTCATAAAGTCTGGGATTTTTCAGACAACTTACCGAGGACTGCATTACTAAAATAAGGACATACATTTATGTTTCAGGCTTTTTGTCCTTCAGAAAAAGCAGCTGAACACTTTTCCTGTTATTCTAAAAAGTTTCTTTTTAACAGGAAGTTGGGGACTTGTCAGTACAGACTGCAGGCAGAAAGAAATGTTTTATTTCTGCCGCTGTCATTTGCTGGTCAGTACTGGCAGATTTTACTGCATAGCCCAAGACTCAACCTTAACAACTTAAGCAGTGTGTGCTTAATATTTGTTAAGGTTGGGTCTCGCACCTCTTTGGAGCTTAACTGATTTCTCTTTTTCCGAATGTTGGAGCATAATCTCCATGTTCCATGCACTACATAATTATTATACATATGTATCTGTTTGCTAGTAATACTCATAACTTTGACTAAAACGACCCAACTGTAGACCTGGATTGAAATGCCATTGCATGGCTCTACAGATGCTTTATGTAAATAATAGTATTACAGCTAAAACTAATTCAACATTTCTGTCTAATAATATAATTATTACTTTGTGTTTTATTGACATAGTATGACTGTTGGGCCTTGCAGCAAAAACATATGAAAAAGTCATGTCTGAAAAGCATCCCTTGACCAGTATACTTTACTCTCTTAACAAGTAGTAAATAAATAAGATGCAGTCTGTTATATATTTATATTTTCTGTCAAAAACTCTTGCTTTTTATTTTCATATATATTAAATTATGATGTATTCGATAGCAAACTAAGAATTTCAGCAGTGCTTGGACCTGAACCTGTAATTCTGATGTCTCAGATTCACAGCTAAAACTGTGAACTACTTGAGGATGCTTTTCAGACGGCCTTTGGGAAACTCCTTTTCTCCAAAGAAAAGATATGTGAAGTGAGTCATTTCTAATAGTTGATGTGAGTTATCCCACATCTGTTTCAGACCTTACAGGATGTCAGTTGGTTAACTGGAAGCACCTTAACGACCAACTGCCAGCTCCCAAAAGATCAGATAGGCAGTATCTTTATAATACTCAGAAAACATATCTCTGCTACCATAACTGTTGCAGTACAGTCATTGAAGGCTGTTCTGCAGACATTTTTATTTTTGACATGGAGAGTCAAATGCTGCTGACAGGTATGTAAAAAAAAGTAGACCTCCAGTAAGGTTACTGAGCTATGTTGCTCATGTAGTCTATCCAAGTTTTGTCCTGGAGCAAGTGCAAGAAGGGTCCATATGCTTAGTTGACAAAAGTCTTCTGTAGCATGTACGAGAGTGCATACTCCACCTGTCAGATTCTGGTAACAAGGATAAGTGAGAAAAATTGAGTGCCACAGCTGGTAAGCTGTAAAATAATATTTTAATCTGTACCTATGAATTTGAGGATGATTTATTCAGGTTAGCCATATCTCAGGTAGCCCTGAAAAAGCAGATCTATCTTAGGACAAAGAATTATGCTGAAGTTATTAAAGCTCAAAGGATCATAGAAGATTACTAGGCTATCAAGCCAGAGGTCATTTCAAGCCTAGCTGTTTCATCCCAGTGTAATGCCATAAATGTTAGTTAATACCCAAGATTGCATTTAATAATGGCTGCTCATGTCCAGGAGGGTTGTGGGCACTATTCCTGATAACAATTGACATTGCCCCATCCACTTGTCCAGGTTTCTCTTGAACAGTGTCATAGAGGTGCTCTGTTTCACATGAATAGGTAGCCTATTCCAAAACATGACCGTCACTAGGAAATAAATCTGTCCTTCCAGCATGTCCTGTTTAAGTCAAAGGCCATATTTAGGTCCCTGGAATAGGTAGCTCTAGTCCTGTATGATTTACAGATATGCAGCAAGTTCATTAGGTTTGGATGTGAGATTGCTCTATAAGCCAGATATAAATCTCCGTTAAGAAGTCTGTATGATACAGAGTATAGTGACAGGGACTTCAGTCAGTCTATGTAAGGCACATGCTGGTATGCCTTGATCTTCTTTGTTAGAAACCTCTGAGGTCTCTCCAGTTGCTGCAGGTGTTTTGTGTCGTACCTTCCGAACAGGGCATTATACTCAGTTATGGGCCAGATTAGTGCTGAGTATAGAGGGGTTATAACATCTTTTGTTTTTGAGGCAATGCCTTTATTAATCAAGTGTGCTACGTAGAAAGCCTTCCTTTCTACGGTAGACACAAGGTGGTTGAAGTTAGTCACAGTCAACTTGTGATCCTAGGTCCCTTACCACTTCGTGGGTACTTAGGGTATTATTGATTTAATAGTGTGAAGAGACATTGTGTGTGCCAAAGGGAATGATGATGCATTTCTTTATATTCAGTGTGAGACCGTGACTAAGGTACCAGTCATTGGTTTGTGTAGGGCCCTCCTGGAGTATACTGACATAATTTGGGGATTCAGTAATTGCACCCAGTTTGCAGTCGTCTGAAACCTTGGTCAGCCACAACCCCTTAGTTGTGACCTGAACTTCTGAGACGTATATACCAAACAGTAGGGGGCCCCTGCACTGACCCCTGTGGCACCCCACTGGTAACAGCTCTGCTGGCTGATGTGGAGTCACCCACTTTGATAGTGTGTGTGTGGTTTGTGAGCCAGTTGGTAACCCAAACCCATTTTACAACTGAGGGATTTGCATTCATTTTGCTAAGTCTGTTGGTAATGCTTGAATGTGGGATTGTGTCAAAGGCCTGTGCCAAGTTGAGGTATGCTGTGTGGACAGGTTTGCCTTGGTCACATTTTCGAAAAAAATCCAGCTTACACCAATCTTCCAGATCTAGTTGGCAAACATTTGGTAATATAATTATGGAATTAGAAATTGTGCAAAAACAACTTTCTGCTTTAAGCAACTGTATTATAACCTGACTCCAATTTCAAACAAAAAAAAAGCCAGAGATAGTAAAGATTACAATAAATCATTCTTAACCCATGCAGTTTTACCGAGTTTTTTAAATGACTATCTTGGACTCTTCTAAGAGAAAGTCCTTTCTTCAGTGGGACAGACAATGGGAAATTCATAGCTTGCTTTCAGATTTCACAACAGCTGTCTGTTACAGCAAATCAGTGTGTAAAGCTGTATGCTAAATGTTGTCTTGTGTTTTCCTGGTTCCTTATGCAAGACTGCACATGAGAAGACCTCACTGGGCTTTCAGAGATATCAGGAATCATTCATCAGATTATTTAGAAGCAGCGATTCCACTCTGTGTCAGTAACATTTCCAAATGGATGGAGACATTCAGTCTATCTTAAGTCTTGTATCTTATTCCTCATATAATGTCATATCAGTTCTTAGTAGACTGTGCATATGAATCTTCAGCAACCTGTCAGTGTAAGGGAGCTGATCTCAGCAGGAAAGGTATTTTCATATCAATCTAAAAAAGCAAAAGCACATTTATGAGGCCTCCATTGTGTCTATTCTCAGCAAAGGACACAAAAAGATGCCCCCACAGCCTAAGCAAAGTCCTGATGTGTCACTACATATATTGCAAAATCCCTCCTTGCAGACTTCCTCTGTGCTGTAGCAAACATTGACGGAACAAGGATCATCATCCCGAACAGGGAGCTGTGATGTCATTGCATAACGACTCCTTCCCAGATTGTAGAAAGCAGCTTTGCTAAACTACACTGGACAGCTCCGTACTACAGAAACAAACACTGAATGTCATTGAAATAGCCATGAGTATGATGAATACAGTTGTGAATGCTTAATTAAGTACTGTTTCTTCTTAGAGAAAGATTCCACCTACTCCATGGCAGTGATTAGTGTCTTGTCACCTGAACAGGAAGCAGCCACCCCCTTCACCTCACCCTCTCTGTTGCTCTAAAAAGTAGTATGGGCGTTTTTGACAACTTTTTAGGAACACTTCCATTCAGGAGACCTTCAGATTAGTGTAGACAACACCACAGTTGGTGTGGTTCATTAGCAGGCAGGGATCACCAGATCTTTCCATCTCTGCAGAGACACCTCTCATATGCTGTTGGGCCATGAAACATAGAGTACAGCTTTCTGCAATACATCTTCCAGGCTTTCAGAACCATATAGCAGATTCAGTCAGCAAACAAATAACTGCGGTTCATGGATGGAAGCTGCAAGCATTGATTTTTTTCAGAACATTGTACAAAAGTGGACCTGTTTACTGAATATGTCAGTGATCTGCTACCAGCATGTTACCGCATTATTTCTCCCAAGACTGTGGGGACATTTGATGCTTTCTTATGCCAAAGGGTCAAACCTTATTGTATATCTTCCTTCCTTCGCCATGTGATTCAGAAAGCACTTGTCAAAATGAAGCAGAAGAGAGTCAGCACTGTTCTTGTAGCTCCTGTTTGGTTAGGACACCCACTGGTTTTCTCTCCTCTCTCCTTGGACCCTGTTTCTGTGCTTCTCCCTAGTAGCATCCCATAATACTGCATTCCAGTACAAGATAGTGAAACTTTCTGCACGGAGGATAGAATTTTAATTTCTAATAAGTGATTCTTTTCCCAACCATGTATTAAATGTGCTAAAGAAAGCCAGGAGAACTGCTAAGAAGGAGTGGTATTTAGAAATTGAATGGATTTATCTGTTGGACCTCTATTAATTGTGCAGACAAAATGAACTGTCCATTTCCAAGGATTAGATTACTTTAGCCATACATTTGAATCTAACTTTACATAACTGACTGTCAGAGTACATGTTTCTGCACTTTCTGCTTTTGTACTATTTTTTTCCTACAGATATCAGCAGTCTGCTTATTAAAGCTTTTCTGTGTGGTCTTTTGAGTGCACCGTCTCCAGGAATGCATGTTTCTCCATCTTGGGACTTGAATTTTGTGTTGGAATGGTTGACTCTAACTCCCTTTCAACCAATTGATTCCTTGGACAGTAAGTGCTGTGCCTAGTATACTCCCACAAGAAAGCTTTCAGTATTACAGTTTCTGCTTAGGCTAATAATAAGCCTGCTGCCCAACATCTATGCCTGTTAACACTGTCAAGACCCCTTTGGAAAGCAGGTAAGGCACAGGCAACCTAGCATATACTTTCTGACTGAACAGACCACCAGCAAAGCCGCAAAGGGAGAGCATTGGCTGGTTATTTCAGAAGGACCTGGAGGTATTCCCAGTGAACCTCTCAGAGGTATGCTCAGAGCCTCCTCCCCCTCACATTATATCTTTGGATAATCTAAAGAAAAGAAAACACTCAAAAAAACAAACATACCTCCTCTCCTGTTACCCCCTGCTCCTAGAATCCTCAGCAGGAGTAGTTTACATTTCACAGAGACTTCTTTAAGCTCCAGACTTCTTCCTTCTTCCAGTGTTTTACCAGATAAGGACAGCAGGGCATGGATGTATGGAAATAAAGTCTTTACTTCTGCCACTTTGGCTTTCTGTGCTTAAGTACCAGACCAACATAATTTAGTACCTGCCATCTGTTTTTGGCAGTATGTCTAAATAAATTTCTACGTTACCGGACCCTGATACTAACTTTTCTGTGCAAAGTATTCTTGGTTCTGCCACTTAGGTTGCACATCATTCAGTCAAGTGTGGCTATGATGCTGCAGGTGCCTTTTCTAGAGCAGCTGCTGCTGGATCAGTATTTCTTTAAACGCCTTTATTAAATTATCACTTAAAATGTAGGCAAACACACATTAACAGAAAATAAAAACATTTTAATATTTCTCCATTTAAATACAGTATACATCACATATATTTTCTTTGCAGCTATCATCAGACCCACATTACAAACATTTCTGAATTCCTGCATTCCCTTAAACCTCATTTCTGTTCCTGAACATTATTATGCATATATTGTTCCCCACAATTTCCGTTTACTTCTGTGGGATTTGCTTATTCCCTTTTCTAAAGATCCCTCTTCCAGTTCTTTTTATCTGTTTTATAATATTCAGTACCTCAAATACAGTTGGTGTAGATTTTGCTTTCCATTTCCTGATAATTGCTTTTTTTGGCAGCCAACAGAATTAAACTTAACAAGGCCTTGTTATGTCTAGGCAGTTCAGATGCTGTATCCAGTCTCAGAAGAGTAATTTCCTTACTTACAGCAATTTTCTGTAGGGAATTTTTTAAATCTGCCAACTTGTTACACTCCCAAAACATATGTTCCCAGTTATCACTTTCTTTTCCATCACACCTCCAGCATTTGCTAAATACATGTGGAAAAATTATTTTGAAATCTGCTTGACGTATAAAAATACATGTGCAAACACTTACAAGCAAAGATCCTAAACCTTCTTGACTTAGTTGCATACTTGAAAGCTATACACGTTTCTTTCCATTGTTTTCATGTAAATTGCTTTTCCAGTCTTTCTCCCCTTTCTTTTCTATCCTCTTCTGATTGATTCTTATACTTATCATGCAGTATTTTATATGCTGTACTAATTATTCTTTTTTAGCAGCTGCTTCTGTTCTGTATTCAAATACAAACTCTAACAGAGCAGGCTTTTCAGTTAAAATTTCCTTATCCATTTCTCTTTGCCTGTACTAGTTTGAGCCCTGGAAGAGAAGGCAGTCTGTATATCCTGCAGTCCAAATACATATTTGGCCTCATCCCACTGTATTAACTTTCTTGCTCGAGTTATTTGGTCCTAAAATTCTTGTTCCTTTGCTAGGGTTCTTTGGTAAATTACAGCCACTCTTGACTGTTTTCTGCACCTCTCTATGCAGTCTTCCCTATTGGCAAAATCTCCTTTCTCCATTCTTGTATTGACTTAGTTCTCAGAATACTTTCTGCCACTTTATGAATATAATGCTCTCCATGTCCTTAAATAGGGTCTATATTAGATCACCGAATGCTTAAAAAAGCGAACGGTGAAAAATAGACTATGTAAGCAAAAGCTTACAATTTTGAACTGTCAGAACAGCGATTTTTTTCCTGGGGAAAACATCGCTATTCCAACAAAAAAAAAAAACACTTTAAACATTACATTAAGTGGGGGACTTCGCCCCCCACACCCTCCCCTACTTAAATACACCAACTCCAAGACCGCACTACAGTGCTGAAAACAGCAAAGTAACGAAGCGGCCAAGCAAATTCTTTCCCAGGGAAAGAATTCGCTTAAAAGTTGTTTTGATATTTTGCCGTTTCAGGCTTTTTAGTTAGACCAAGACGCATTCAAAAGAATGTGTCTTCGGTCTCCTAATAAGGAACCCATAAATAAGTGTTTCCAGTTTGTCAATTTTTGAATTGTCTTTTGTTTAGCCTCTCCCCACTTATCCTTAGCTGCCATAAGAGGCCTTTTTAATCCACACTCCTAAATACTTCATCTTATCATATCCCCATAAACATGGGTATTGCTGAACCAATTCGTGTGTGGGTACATAATTTATGGCTGTAGCCTTTGTTATGTCTTCATTCATTTTATTTCCTGAAAAGACTTGAAATTGTCCCAAAATGTTCCACAACACTGATGTGTCCTTTTTTGGATTTATCCGGTACAAAATAATGTCATCTGCAAATAAAGCCAACTTTTCTTGATCATCATACCAGTTATATCCATGTATTTCTGAGTCCCTTATTTTCTTTTTGAGTGGCTCTAATATAAAGCAAGTAAGAAATGTGGAAAGAGGGCAGCCCTGCCATGTTCTTCTGTTCAAATGCAATCTATCTGAAAGAAATGTTCCCACTTGAATTCTTGCCTGTGATCTTTCATATATCTTTGTAATTAACCTTATTATTGTGTCAAGGAACGTAAATGCTTCCAATGCCCTGTTCCTAAAATCCCAGCTTACTCTGTCAAATGCTTTCTTTGTACCAACTACAGAGGTATTTTCTTACATTCTTCTTTCCACTGGGTCATCATTATTCTATTAATGTTGTCAAATGCTTGCCTCCCCTTCACAAAACCACACTGATCCATATCTATCAATTTTGGCAACACCTTTGCCATTATTTTAGCTAGTATAGACAGAAACACTTTATAATTGTGGTTTTAAATTGAAACGGGTCTACATGAAGCTGGGTCCAAAGAGTTTTTGCCACCTTTAGGTAACACAGCCACCACAGCTTTCTTCCAAGATGTTGGTGGTTCTCCTCCTTTTAAAATAATGTTAAAATCTTCCAGACCTTTATCACTTTCTTCCCTCCTTAATTTCCAGATTTCCACAGGAGTACCATCTGTTCCTGGAGAATTTCTTGAAGATCTATTATACATCACTATTTTTATCTCGTCACCTCCTACCTTAACTGTTGTTGTTGATCCTCATCTACATTTAATCATGGCATGATTAAATCTTTGATAAATATTTCCATTTGTACTATTTCTTGATTTGTACATTTCTCTGCTTTATATAAATTTTCATAAAATTTCTGGAATATCTCTGAAAACCTCTACAGGATCTCTGGTTGTAGGTACCCCAAGTTTGGAGACAACCCTTTCAGTATTCTGTTGCCATTGTTGTCATTGTGCTCTGGAGTTATCAAAAAATAGTTGCTTGACTGCAGTCTTTATAAACTCGTACATTTATACAGATACTCCCTTATTTTCCCTTTAGCATGCTGCATTTGCTCCTCCTCTTGTTCTGTGAGATGCCCCTTATTCTGCAATACTATAACCTTTGTCAGCTCCTCTACATTATTTGTATTACTGTGTAACCATTATTTTTAACCCTCCAGAAGAAAACAGTTGCCCCAAATTGATGGATGCACCTATAGGCATTATCTAACTTAAAAGTTTACCCATGCTACAACCTGTGCTGCCACCTACACTGATTGCTGACTATTCTTTTCTTATCTCCCTTCCCCCTCTCAGGTATGAAAAATAGCTTATATGCTTTCAGAAAACATTAACTTTTAGCCCTAAGAAGAAGTGCGCTAGCTATCTTTAATTTAAACTAAATAGTACACTGTTCTATTATCTGCATTAAAATATAAAGGGTGCTAGGGAGGTTACCGCTTAGTCACTTCCCATAATTTCAAACTTTTTTTCACTGATCTGCTTGCCACTGTACCTTTAAATTTTGCATTTACCTCACCGAAGAATACTCAGAATTCTCAAGATTAACTGCTTACACCTGCAGACAGCTTGTTTTTATGGAAATGTGCTCAGCAATGAGTCTTTGTAAATTTCACTTAGAAAAGAATGCATTGCTACCCTCAGCTGCAGGCGCTTCACCTCCATTGAACATTTGCCAGTGGAAAACAAACAAGCTAATATATCTTTGCAGTTGGAAGAAGCTATGCATTTTCATGGCTTTCATCATTTGGTCTTATTTTTAAAGTCTACATGCTTACAAAAATGCTGTTTAGAGCTAACGCCAAAGGTGGTAATGTAGACATTCACCCTTGTAAAGTAAAAAAAGAGAAAATATCCTAACCCTACATATAATCAGTGTACTTTTACACACACACACCCTGACCCCAGCAGACCAAGATTACAGCATATGAACATTTAACTTGCTTTTTTCCAGCCTTTTCTCTCTTGTACTGTAAAACCTATATTTGTTGCAACTAAAAAGTACTTGTTTACTTTAATATCTTTAACACATACAGCAGTCACTGAAGAGACTCTCCACACACTAAACAAAACTGTTTTACTGTATAGAGCTTGCAGTTTATATCATTAAATGTTTTATACAAATACTAATAAGAACAAAAATTGTTTTACTTTGGTAGTTGTCCCCCTTGTTGTGTTATTCTAAACATTAATTATATAAAGTGGTGTATGTTTTACAGTCCACCCACAAGTTTAACAAAATCAACACAAGTCCATTGTTTTTCAGACACTTTTTCTTGCAAAGCCATATTTCACAAATGTGATAAGATGCTTTATAGTCCACCATTTATTCACTCATTTCAGAGTTGCCAGTCATCTTTCTGTTCTTCTCCATCTTCCAAGTCCAGACTCTGGTTCAAGTCTAAGATACTGCTGATTCTTGTAGTCAACACCTGTGCTTTTTTCTGTCTCACAAGCACTTTCCTTTGGAATATTGGAAAAGGTTTCAGTGACAAAGTATGGACCTTGCCATCAGAAGAATGAGAAGCAGAGGTCCCCTTTTGCTTGCTGACTCACTCTGTTGGATAAATTTTATTTCCTCCTTAGTCTGTTCTTCATCAAAAAATGACTTTGATCTTCCAGGAAAAAGAACACTTTGAAGATAGTTGGATACAGCAGATTGAATCTCACACTTGCCTTTTGAACTTCCCCAATTGCTGGGATAAATTTGCTTGTCTTCTGTCTGGTGTACAGTGAGTAATCATTTTCTGCAGACGCTCCAGTGTTTCCAGTTTTTAATACTTTGCCCTTCTTTACAGGTGTAGGTCTTAACTGCTTTCTCACGGCCAGGTTTGGAGCATACACTCGATGTGCTCTTTCAAATAACAAATAGGTTCATAGGTTAGTACTAGGCTAACTGCCCTTGCGAGCCATTTTAAGCCTAGCCAATTATCCCTTGTGAGATTCAAACCCTGCATCTTGTGTTTGTAAGGCAAACACCTTAACCATCAGGCCACCCTCCCAACCCAATGCTATAGTGGAACACCAGTCCTGTTGCTTATTTGTGCTTTCATAAAAGTAGTAGTCTGTTTCTTTGGTATAGCAAAAAATCTCAGGTTTTCTGTGGCACACTGTCTTGTAAGTCTACAATTTGTTTAAACTGTTCTTGAGAAACCTCATATTTATCCAGCTTTCTTCATGTCAGCCTCTGATTTTTGCAGTTTTATCAATTCATCTGAATGGCTAGTTAAAGCTTCATCTGTTTTTTTCAGTCTTTTATTGTTTAGGTTGATACATTCCTTTAGTGTTTCATTTTTTTAGTCACCTCTGAGTATGTTTGATTTATTTTTTCTTCTAAATTACTGGAAGCCATCTCTTGAATCAGAGCCTAAGCTTGAACTACCTTTTGCTGAACAGCTGCAGAATTCTTCCCTGACAATGTTTTCTCCAACTTTTCTGGTTGCTTTTCTTTCAAGTTTTCCAAATTTCTTCTTTGCTGACATTCAGGCAATGTATTTACTAGCCATTAACTGAAATTTACCAAAAAAACATTTTCAATGATGCTCCTTTTTCTTAGTTTCTGTTTTTACACTGGGAGAGCTGAAGTTGTACTATTGGTCAGTATGTGGCTGTCTTGGTAGTCCACTCTGCTGGATCAGTATTGAGAAGATTTTCCTGGCTTTCCCTTCAGTCTTTACCAGAAGATGTTAAGACTAAACTCTTTGACACTCCTTTAGATGTGAGGGCAGTTTGTGTGGATCTTCTGAAGTTTTCAGGAATTTGGAGGGGGGGGGGGGTGATAATGCAATGATTTACGCATCTTTTTCTCTCCACTATTCCAAAGTTTCAAAGAGAGTAGCCTTCTAAATCTGGTCACATCTCTAGCAAAAATCAAAAATCCAGAAGGGTAAAAAAATCTTACAAGAAAAATGGCAAGGCAAGCCTATGCCTGATTTCAAATGATCCTTCCTAGCCAAAGACTGAAATGAGTGTTAGGATGCACACTGTGGGACAGATAAAGAAATGATATCTGAGCAGAAGCCAAAGTGTAGTACCTATTGCAGAGAAGGTCAAGGAGAACAGATTACAGTGATTCAAGCACATGTACAAGAAAGCAGAATATTTTATTTATTTTGTTTGACATTTGTTTACCGGGAAAGTCCGACTGGGCATGATGAGCCCATTTTCAGCGGAGGCCCGGGAAGAAAAGCTCCACAGTACACATTAAACAGAATTAAAAAAAAACTGAACAATAGTTACAAATATTAAGACAATAACAAATAAGTACAATATGTGAATACAGTAAAAGAAAATAAGCAAAATATAAGGGAAACAAAATTGACCATACATTTTATACAAGGTAGAAGAGAGAATATCATTTAGTCAAGAGGATTTCAGGGAGACGGGAGGAAGAAGAAGAGAGGGAACAAGGATGTTCAGCAAAGAGATGGCTAGATTGAGTGAGAGAAGACCTATGACAATAATGCATGACAAGTAAGGTAGAAGAGTGGCACTGAATCTTGAGCGGTGGCATCAGTTCACACAGTATCCAGACACCCTGTAGAAAATGGGGAAAAAAGTAGTGGTGGTGGTGAAGTACATCATAGTAATTTTTTTATTATTATTTTCATTTGATTGTGATGTCTTAATCACCTTTCAGGAATTTTTGCATTCACGTTTCAGTAATCAAGCTATTCTCTTTGCCTTATTTTGTAACCTGCCATTGAGCCTTGTTATTAACTTCTGACACACATTTCCACAATTTTGTCTGTCTCTAAGCTAAACTTGTTTTTCCTAAATCTGTGTTTGCTGCCTTTTTAATCTTTGTCTGTTTTTTGCTCGATTACCATCTATGAACTGCCTTTTTGGAGCTGCAGTATTCAGATTTTATCAGTTAAGACCTGAGTTTTACATTACACTGAAGCTTTAATTGATTCACTGATTTTGTATTTTTCAGTTTTGTACGGTCATATTTATTTTCAATGCTTACTCACCTTATTGTTTACCTTCTGTTATACCATTGTCTTTGGTCATTTCCTGTTTGAAGTTCTGTTTGTCTTTCTGTTTGTTTGTGCTTTGTGTGTTTGTTTATTCTATGTGGATAATTTCCTTTATCTGATTTTATTGATTTTATTCACCTAATAGTGCACAGTTGAGATCTTTGAGTGGAACCACACCTCTTTTTTTCCTTTCAGACTTCTAATAATTGTTTATTTGTAGGAGACTTTGCATTCTGAAGCACAGCAGTGGTTGTCACTTTCACTTTGGATGTATGGAGAGTGGTGCTAGTGGTCATTGTTTCCAAGCACCATCATGGAGTGAAAGGTACTGCTGCCCGTTATCCCGTTATGCTTTCTGTCTTTGGGTGGTGCCAATCATTTCTGATGACCATATTGGTCAGTTACAGAGGAACAATAAACTGATGAAAAACACACAAAACCGAGGTAAAATAAAAACCACCAAATAAAAACCTCATATGAACCAACAAATCAGCAGGAGAAGCCGAGGAATTAGCATGCCAAACTGTTTTATTAACCTCTTTCATTAAAATACTTCTTCAGAATGCAATACTTAAAAAGCACCTTTTAGCTTAACAAATAAGCTAAAAGGTTTAATTAGTGACAACATTGAATTAGAACAAAAGTAAAATCAGCCAGAAATACATCATGGATCAAGACATATATATTGAAAGTATTGAGCAAATGTTAAATAATGAAAATGCATACGTCAAAGTGGTGAGTTTCAACAATTATGTTTATATGTTCCTTTTTATATGATAATTTTTTGGAAAGGAATCCTGATTAGGAAATGTATGACTTTTGTAACATTGAAAACCCCAGAGTAGGTATGTTATTTGGGATTCCCAAGATACACAAGAACTTTGAGAAACCCCTTTTTCGGCCTATTGTTTCTGCTCCCAATTATATTATCGAAGGTATTTCTTTAATGGTTGATGCATTATTAAATCCACTAGTTACAAGTTAGATTCATATATAAAAGATTCCTGGGACTTTTTGGAGAAGTTCTGGGAATTTAATAGTATGTATAATTTCAAGCCTGAGAAAAATATTATTTGCACTGTTATTTGTTCTTTATTTACAGTGATAGCACATGAAGAAGCAGTTGAGTATGTTAAACAATTTTTAAGCATGTTTTCAGACATCCCCACTCAGCAAGTTAATTTTTATTGTAGTATAATTGAATTTTATTACATAATTATTTTATTTTTAATAAACAGTTTTATAAACATAAGAAAGGGGTGGCCATGGGGTCCCCATCCACCCCTTTATTTGCTAACATTTTGCTGGGTTTGCAGGAATTCACTGTTTTAAAGCTTAAGGACACCTTTAAAGTATGTTTTTACGGTTCGTGGATGATTTATTTTTTGTGTTAGAAGGGACATCCATGGACTGTGTGAATCTTTTGACTGAGCTGAATGACAAGTCTGAATTTTTGTGAAGTAGGTGATTGTGTTAACTTTTTAGATGTTACCTTAAAATGGGACCATAACTGTATGGAAATTGAGAGATAGTCATAGGAAGAGAACTTTTACTAATAGTTATTTACATTGCAAAAGTAGTCATCTGTATTTTATAAAAAGGAATTTGTCTAGAGGCCAGTACATTAGGGCCAGTAAAATGACCACTAATGACTTAATTTAAAAAAATAATTTTCTTTTATAACCAATTTGGAGGTTATAATAGATTGTTTTTAGAACAAATTGAAGTAGAAATAATGGATGAGAAATACTGTTTTTCCTCCTATTTTAAACCATCCTTTTGTGAGTAATAAACTCTAGGAAATGAAAATTATAATGAGAAAAGGTTGGTTTGTGCTTTAGCTATGACTGTTAATAGTCACAATATACGTTCCATTATTTATAGTAAATGGAAAATTTTACAAGGCAATAAGGAATTGTACAATATGATGGGGAATACACCCAAATTTATTTATAAGAATAATGTTAATTTTATAACTTTTTTACAACAAGACAATGCAAAGATTGTGCCTAATAGTACTTTTACTCAGAAATCTAGTGGAATGTGCAAGTGTGGTCATTGCAATGCCAATTGATAAATATTTGAAGGCCCCTTTGTGTTGTTGAACAATCCCACACATATCTTGACCATTAAGGGTGATTCATCTGTAAGACTAGGGGGGGGGGGTTGTATTTGTGTTTGTTCAGGTTGTCCTGCTTTTTATGTGGGGATGACCACTAGGGGACTTTTTGAACGTATAAGGGAACATTTGTATTGTGTAAAGAAAAAAAGATACCAGAAATGCCCTGTTAAAACATACTTTACATTGTTCAAAGTATAAGAAGTTTCTTTTCTCTGTTATCGAATAG
The DNA here is from genome assembly GCF_019279795.1 of Protopterus annectens. Lineage (NCBI taxonomy): Eukaryota > Metazoa > Chordata > Ceratodontiformes > Protopteridae > Protopterus > Protopterus annectens. The sequence goes on from NC_056748.1 coordinate 938,988,971, forward strand.
GGTCATCTCGATCGCCGAGGAGGGGACTTTAAGAACTATTTAGAACAGAAAGAAGCCTTATGGCAGATAAAATTATGTGCAGACAAGTCACCAGGGCTTAATGGCATGGTCAACAGTAAATGTTTTTTTGAAAAATAGAAGGGTTTATATTAATAAGAAGTGATGTATTTGTGACTGATTTTATTTTTGTTCTAATTTGGTGTTGGCGCTAATTAAACCTTTTAGCTTATTTGTAAGTAATTAGTAGGGCATTGTTTGATTGGATATGTGAGTGTTTAAACATGGTATGCTTTTCTTTTTAAGTATTTCATTTTGAAGAAGTCTTTTGTCGAAAGTGGTTAATAAACAGTTTGGTACACTAATTCCTCTGCTTCTCCTGCTGATTTGTTGGTTCATACAAGGTTTTTATTCAGTTGCAGAGGACCTGTTTTCCTGTCTCCCAGCATGGGTACTGTAGTGTACTGTAATGCAATTTCAAGTCAGTCCGGAGTTAGTCTAGCCTATCTTTTATGGATCTGTTATAACCACGACCTTACTTGATGCAAACTTTGTTCCTTTCCATCCTTAATAGCACTTCCCTTTTTCTTTTTTTTATTACATTCTTCATCATCTTCGTATACCTCTCTTTAAAGCACAAAATCACATAACCTGCTTATTCCCTGTTAATACTTCACTTTATTGTAGTACTTTTAAAGTACTGTATCTACTTCTAATTAGGACAACCACATTACTGTTCCATCGCTGTTTCTTTATTAACACTTAAACTTGCGTATTCCCCTCTAGTACCTCACTCTAATGTATTTCTTAAATTACTCCTACCTGTCTTGTACACCACTCTTCTATCTGTAAATTCTCAATACAATGCTTGTATGTTAATGTTTGTGAATATCAGTACAAGTTTTATTATACTGACTGCTATGCTATGCTATGCTATGCTATGCATTCACTGAAACTGCATTATAAAATTTGTTATTGTAAGTATTCATTGCATTAAATTTGTTACCTTGGAGCTTTTCTCCTCGGGCCTCTGCTGAAAAAGGGCACCTGTGCCCAGTCGGACTATCCAATTGAAAACAAATGTCAATAAATAAATTTACTGGTGCCAGTGTCCCCTGTAAGTTCTTTCTTAGTTAGCACTCTGGACTGTTCAGGTGGCAGAGCAGTCATCTGTTAGATAAGGCACTTGAAATGTACAAGTATTATATTGTATACCATTCAGAAGTCTGCTGAAGTTTTCTTTGTTTTTGTGTGGGGAGATTTCAGCCATGAGTGACTGACCTGCTGCACTGTTTTAAGTGGTTGACATACTGTGCGGCGCGGACTGTTTTTACTAGGCATTTTTAGCTGAAAAATTTGAGATTGCCACTTTATCCTTTTGCAGCTAAGCAAATGATGTAGATTACGTGTGGCTTCCATTGCATTCCTTTGAGATGGTAGTGGTCTGATGGCTGCTGCTGCTACTGATGATGCCTGTTTATGTTTAGATGAGTTTATTTTGTTTGATAGTTGCATTTTCTTGGATATTCAGGCTTTTTCTGATAGCCTGGGGTTCAGCCTAGTATGACTCTTTAGGTTTCATACCCTCCCTCAAAGAAAATAAATTTGTAGCATGCATGCTAAGCAGAATTGGGACAGACCCTTACAAATGGAAACTTCATGCTAGTGTCTTCCAAGAACTGATCCCACTTTGGGGAGCACTTCAAGTTAGGTCTGTTTGCTTCCTCTCATAATAGACAGCTAAAGAAATTCTGTTCCAGAGTTCCCTGCAAACAGGCCTGGTAGACAAGTGCCTTCTCATTCTGATGGATGGGAATGTTCATCTGTGCTTTTTTGCCCTTCCCACTGACATCCTGGGTTCTTCTAAACATCCAGAAGGGCTCCACAGAGACTGTTCTGGTGATCCTATTTTGTCCCAGGCAGCAATGGATGTTCATTATTCTGTCATTGCTGCAGTAGTCTTAGTTATATGGGTTATATCCTGCTAAGGTGCCCAGACCATTGGAAGCTTAAGCTAGGCAGAGTGAAAATCAGCAGTCTAGGCACAAAGCCCTTTCCTGCCACCAAAGTCCACTCTCCTTGTGGGCCGTCAAGGATTGACAGTTGGCTAGTGTTTCTTACTTCCCACATTTATTTTTATGACTAAACCAGTAATCTGAAGTAGTTAACTTCATTTGATCAGCAACCTGTGGGTATCGGATCCGACCTGGATCCGAGCCGGCAGCTTTCCAAGCTAAAGATCCGAGCTCTCAGCTTCTCCCCTTACCCATAATACCCTGCTGCCTCCCTCCAGTCCTCAGATCTCGTTTGCCACGGCTTCTTGAAGCATAAGGGACAAGCTCTTGACACTTTAGGTGAGAGGAATTTGGGAGATTTTTTGCTAAAAGTATAGCGATTTTGTGTGTGTGTAGTAGACCCTTAGTTAAGTTAGATTGTTTTTTTTTAATTCCCTTTTGTGGTAAATTAGTGTTTTCCCTTCCCCTTACTGTGTGTGTTAGGGTGTGTGCTTGAGTGTGATGGCCGAGGGCCCTAATGCCATTTTTTCAAAATGTGCTGAGTGTGGTCATAAGCTGTTCCCAGCGGATGGCCGCACTCAGTGCGTTCCCTGCCTGGGGGTAGCCCACTTAACATTGGGCTGCCAGATTTGCGCGGCCTTTAACCCCCGGGCTCTGAGGGACAGGAGGAATAAGCTAATCCTGGCGGGACTCTTGCCCGCGGATTCTTCTTCCTCCTCTCCCTCAGTGGCGCCAGTCGCGGCTGCGACTGTCCTGCCTTCAGCTCCCCCTCCCCTGGCTGGGACTCAACCTCCCGCTGTTGCCCAGGGAGAGGGGGACTCTTCTAAGAAAGAGAAGAGGCATAGAGAGAGGGAAAAAGAGAGAGATAAGCACAAGAGTCACAAGCGGCGGGCCGAATCAGCCCCTTCGACCCCGCCGGCTAAACTGATTTGTTCCCCCGTGAGGGTTTCCAGGTCTTCCCCCTCTCGGCTCCATTCCCCACGCTTCCCTCCGGAGCCGGAGGAGGAGTCCCAGCCACCTTCGAGGTTGTCTAGGCGGCCTTCCCGGCCTGCCTCGATGACGACTTCTAGGTCTACCAGGAGTCTTTCCGACGCAGATATGGACCGGATGATGCGTTGATTCCTGCAGGCCCAGATGCAGATGGGAGTGCTCCTGCCTCCCCCCCCCCCCTCCGGGGGGAAGCTCGGCCCCTTTCTTTGCACCCATCGCTCCTTCTCCGATCCACTATTGGGTTTTGGAGCCATCGGATCTGAGTAGTCTCGGAGCCGGGGAGTCGGCGCCGATAGTAGTTGCTACTTCGACGCCGGCCTTACCCTCGAGTTTAATGGGTCATCTTTCGGATCCGAGCTCTCAGGGCCGAGAGCCGAGCTTCGAATCCACAGGGGTGAGTGTGTCTTTGGCTCCATTGCTGTCAGAGCACACTTCCCTTTCGGGTCCGATCTTGTCGGCTCCGGCGCCGGTCCTCACGGAGCCGAGGGGACTACTGTTGGAGCCAGGGGAGAGTGGTACCCCTTAGGCTTTCGATGTGGTGGAGAGGGTGCTGTCAAGAAATTCAAAGTCCCCGGTCCGTGCTACGGATCCATCCTTCACTCCCTCGCATATGGGCCTGTCTTCCTTCGTCCGGCCCCAGGGACAGCCTGCGTCTGCGCCCCAGTTAGTTCCCGTAGAGGAACATGACCCTGTTGGTGAGCCCTCCTCGGACAGTCCCGTCGAGGAGGTCCCTCACAAACGTAAGTATAAGAGGAAGCACTTGGACTCCCCAGAGTCCCTCACTGAGGACACGACTTAGAGGAAGGGGAAGGTTCCCCCAGGTCACCCCCCGAGGACGTCTCCTTTGGAGACATTATGGAGATGCTGCGCATTAGAGGGTGGTGGTCAGCCCAAAAACCTTCTGATGAGTCTGTGTTTCTGGAGGCATTTGACGCAGGCCCGTCTACTTCTTGGGTGTCCCCCCCCCGGCCAACCCCCTGGTAGACTTGATTACTACCAGGCTTGGAAGGAGCCGAACACTGTGGAGCCAATCCTTAGGAGACCGGATAAAATCCTTAGTCCCCCTTCTGACAAGCCGGCATGGAATAAAGGTTCCCCGGTAGATGCCATGGTGGTGGCGGTTGCCACCAAGAGGGAACTAGCACAAGAAAGTTCCTTGGTCCATTCACAGCATTTATAAGTGTTTGCTGTACCTGTTTCTGCCTGTTTTGTGAAAAAAAAGAAAAAAAAAGAAAAAAATATCTCTTGTTTTTCCTGCTTTACTAGTTTAGTCCAGTTTCAGAGTTGCTGATTCCTGGGCTTTGGTTGTAGTTCCTGTGCACTGTTTCCTTGCCTTATTTGGGGGAAGGGAAGCTACCTTGCTTACCAGTGGGAGTGGGAAGCATTGAGCTGCCTTTTGTCCAGTTTTGTGAGGTTTCAGCCAGTAACTAGTAGTTTATTGGTCGTTTTGGGCCAGTTTCTAGCTTTTCCAGCCCCTGGTATAAAACTTTCAGCTTGTACCTACTCAGCACAGACTCCCGTGGGCCAGCAGAGTAATCCAGGCTGCAGAGAGCTGAATAAGCGACTTTTCTTGATACTAAGTATATTTTTGTTGCTTTCCACATCTGAATACCTAGCAACTATATTTACCTGCCTTTCTGTTACATTGAAGCTGTTTTACTGCATTTAACTTAATATTGCACTTGGAATCCTTGTTTGTTACTATTTGACTGTATTTGTAGCAAATTCTTCTGTGTAAGCTGTAGTAGCTGATTCATAGCATTTATAAGTGTTTGCTGTACCTGTTTCTGCTGTTTTGTGAAAAAAAAGAAAAAAGAAAAAATATCTCTTGTTTTCCTGCTTTACTAGTTTAGTCCAGTTTCAGAGTTGCTGATTCCTGGGCTTTGGTTGTAGTTCCTGTGTACTGTTTCCTTGCCTTATTTGGGGAAGGAAGCTACCTTGCTTTCCTGCTTTACTAGTTTAGATCAGTTTCAGAGTTGCTGATTCCTGGTCTATGGTTGTAGTTCGTGTGTACTGTTTCCTTGCCGTATTTGGGGAAGGAAGCTACCTTGCTTACCAGTGGGAGTGGGAAGCATTGAGCTGCCTTTGTCCAGTTTTGTGAGGTTTCAGCCAGTAACTAGTAGTTTATTGGTCGTTTTGGGCCAGTTTCTAGCTTTTCCAGCCCCTGGTATAAAACTTTCAGCTTGTACCTACTCAGCACAGACTCCACGTGGGCCAGCAGAGTAATCCAGGCTGCAGAGAGCTGATTAAGCGACTTTTCTTGATACTAAGTATAGTTTTTGTTGCTTTCCACATCTGAATACCTAGCAACTGTATTTAGCCTGCCTTTCTGTTACATTGAAGCTGTTTATACTGCATTTAACTTAATATTGCACTTGGAATCCTTGTTTGTTACTATTTGACTGTATTTGTAGCAAATTCTTCTGTGTAAGCTGTAGTAGCTGATTCATAGCATTTATAAGTGTTTGCTGTACCTGTTTTCTGCCTGTTTTGTGAAAAAAAAAGAAAAAATATCTCTTGTTTTCCTGCTTTACTAGTTTAGTCCAGTTTCAGAGTTGCTGATTCCTGGGCTTTGGTTGTAGTTCCTGTGTACTGTTTCCTTGCCTTATTTGGGGAAGGAAGCTACCTTGCTTTCCTGCTTTACTAGTTTAGTCCAGTTTCAGAGTTGCTGATTCCTGGGCTTTGGTTGTAGTTCCTGTGTACTGTTTCCTTGCCTTATTTGGGGAAGGAAGCTACCTTGCTTACCAGTGGGAGTGGGAAGCATTGAGCTGCCTTTTGTCCAGTTTTGTGAGGTTTCAGCCAGTAACTAGTAGTTTATTGGTCGTTTGGGCCAGTTTCTAGCTTTTCCAGCCCCTGGTATAAAAGCGCTTAGCAGCGTTAAGCCTTGAGTTAAGCGATTTAGCGGAGCTGCCACTGTTGCACACTAGGGCAGTGCGGTTAAGCAGGTTTAAACTATTAGGGCAACCTAAATTCCACTCTTCAAATTTTCCCTTAAAACTACCTTCCTCGAACTATACTACTGATCAAATCAGCGTATCCTATAACTAAAAGATCAACTCTACTTGACTCCAAGTAGACTATTCTCTATCTATTAAACCTAGCACTTGCTCCTACAGTACTTATTACCTTGATACGGCACTCTTGTCATAGATAGTACCCCAAAAGGCAACCCCCATTTCTCGGTCACCCGTCCCCGGAATCTTTTTAAAGTTTTTGTCTACCCTTCTAGCATGTCGAGGGATCAGTTGCTAGTGTCCTCTCCTGCTCAGCTGGTGAACCTGGGAATATTGAGGCAATGTTTCAATTGCCTCATGTACCTGAACAACCCTTTCCTCCTCCCACAAAACACAAATACATGCGAGAGATGCAACTATCGGCCAAACTGGAGGCTGAGCTCTCTCAACATAGGACTGGCAAGACCAGTCAGGAGGAGAAGGTTACCACACACACTATAGACCCAGTCTCACATAGTACCATTACAACCTCAAATCATACACATAAACACACAAAGACATACTCGGAGGCTCTGATCAAAATCTACCAAAACAGCAGAGGCCACCAAAGCAGACACCCAAACAACCACCACCTCAGAACACAACACCCGCAACACATAGACCTCACAGTCAGAGTGTCAAACAGTCACAGCCCTTAAGGCCAAACAAAATGCCAGACACACTAGTCATTGGTGACTCCATAGTCAGACACACTGATGTCCCGCTCACCAGACTGAGTAAGGAGAAGGTCACAGTAAGCTGCCTGTCGGGCGCTAGAATCCGCCACATAACGCAAGCACTCGGGTCTCTCAACAGCAGGTACAAATATGACTCAGTCATTGTCACGCTGGTGTAAGCGACCTGAGGCGTACCTCCTTGGACTACATGAAAAGAGACATTGAGGAGCTCTCTGATTATGTAGCCCAGGCAGGTATGACCCTGACCTTGAGCAGTATCCTACCTTCACCAAGAATGATGCCACAATACAGAGATAAGATGATCAGCTTTAACAATTGGCTTAAACACTGGTGTCATTCAAAGGGGATCCAGTATCTGTCTGCCTGGGATGACATGCTGGACAAGCCACACTGCTTATGAGGGCGGCTTGCACCTGTCACCCTGGGATTCGGATATTGGCAAAGGCTCTTGCCACCCCATAGTGCCTTTTTAGGCAAGGCTCAAATTCTAAACCTACCACCCTAGAACACAAAAAGGAAAAAACTAAGGGTAATGCTGCTCAATGCCAGAAGTCTAAATCTCAAAATGCACTTTTCGAGGCCCTTCTCAGTATGGAGAACATCGATGTCTGTGCTGTGACAGAAACCTGGTTCAAGGCTCCTGAGAGCACCCCAGCGCTATCAGGTTTTACCTCATATCATGCGTTCCGGCCCCAAAATCCGGACAATACCAAGAAAGGAGGGGTATCCATATTCATCAAGGACACCCACACCTCAAGACTGGTGGCAACGCCACGATGCATCGGAGACCATCCAGGTGCAATTAACCATAGGCAAGACTGCTCTGCAAATTGTAGCATGTTACAGGCCACCCTCACAAACTCAGGAAACTCACATGGCCTTCCTGAAAACACTAGAGGATAAATGTATCACCAAACACCATCATACTAGGTGACTTCAATTACCCTAATATAGACTGGGAACACTACTCAAGCCCAAACACCCTAGCCCAAAAGTTCCTGGAATTCATAAACTCAAATGCCATGGAACAACTAGTCACCATCCCACAAGAGGAGATAACATACTTGATCTCATCATCACGAACATGGGAGCACAATGTTCAACACCGGAAGTATACCCCTCACTGGTGAGATCAGATCACAAACTAATCTCGCTGGAGGTCCTCATCCCACCCCACCTGAAATAAAAAGACCACAGTAAAGAACTTCTCAAAAGCCGACTTCACACTTCTAAAGACTAGTGTGGTCTCCTTTCAGGCCCCGAGCGGTGGAAAACAATACTCAAGCAGCTGAATCACTTACAAACGCCTTCTACCAGCACCTGCAGGACTGCATGGATAAGGCAATCCCAAAGCAAAACAAAGACTCTTTGTACCAAAGGCAAGCGTCCAGTCTGGTGGACCCCAGCCATAAACAAACTCTACAACAAAGGAGGAAGCTACTACAAGATGGAGCAAAATCCTTAAAAGGTAAGACACCCTTGATCACTATAAGTAAAAACTAAGAGCTCTCATAAAATCATCCAAAGCAAATTTGAGAGAAAACTAGCTAAAGACTGAAAAGACAATCATAAGGCCTTCTTTAGCTATGTTAGAAACCTAGGAGGAAACTCCCAGATATGCTCAGAACTAGTTCAAAATGATGTGAAGATTACTGATCCTACAGACATTGCCAACATACTGGCTGACAGGTTCAGTGCAAACTTCCCCCTCCCCAAAGGAGAGATATCTATACCAAATGAGTGCAGCCCCCCAAACATCTCCAGCGCCCAAGTGAGAACTGCTCTCTCCAAAGCAAAAAACACAGCATCCATGGGACCCGATGGTGTCCCGGCTGTGTGCTCCACGAACTCAATGAGGAATTAAACCCACAGCTAGGACAGCTGTTTAATCAAAGTCTTACCTCTGGATACGTACCCAGGGGTGGCGCACTGCAACTGTGGTCCCACTTCACAAAGGCGGTGCCTCCACAGACCCTGGAAATTACCGGCCCATTAGCTTGACAAGCCTTATCTGCAAAGCCATGGAGAGGATCATAATGGACCTCATAAATAAAGACATAGGGAATTTGCAGACTTTGGATCCAACCCAGTTTGGCTTTGTCAAAGGCAGATCATGCCTTTTAAACTTGGTTGACTTTTTGAAACAGTCACCAAAGCCATTGATGAGGAAAGGCAGTCCATACAGCCTACCTCGATCTGGCTAAGGCCTTGATACAATACCCCACTCGGGTATCATTGAAAAACTCATCAGCTTAAATGTTAACCCATACATCACAAGATGGGTTGCAAACTGGCTGAGTGACAGAACCCACAGGGTCAGAGTTGCTGGCGCCATGTCAGACTCAAAGCCTGTCACAAGTGGTGTCCCACAGGGCTCAGTCCTGGGCCCACTCTTGTTTGGCATCTACTTTTCCAGTACAAGCAAACACAGGAGGGTTATGGCTGACAAAGTTTGCAGATGACTGCAAACTAGGCGCCATAGTAGAAAACACATCTGACACAGATATCCTTCAGAAGGGTCTCACAGAAATGGATAACTGGTGCCAGAGCCACGGCCTAAAGTTAAATGCCAAAAATGCATAGTCATACCCTTCGGGAAAAACAAGGTTACCCCTAGCTACCAAATAGGTGGCAATCCACTGAGCACAGAAGAAGTTATCAGGGACCTGGGGACCCAGGTTGATAGTAGTCTGTCATTCGACACCCATGTAGCTAAAGTAGTTAGGAAGTCCTTCTACATTGCCCACCTTATCATGAAGGGATTCTCATCTAGATCAAGGGAGGTCATAGTCTCCCTTTACTCATCACTCATCAGACCAATGATTGAGTACAATGCCCCATTCGGAATGTATCTGACCCGACACTTGCAGCAGCTGGAGAGGCCACAAAAGTTCCTCACCAAAAGGATAAAGGGTCTCAAAAATCTGTCCTATGCTGCCCGACTGAAAGAACTCCAGCTCTATTCAGTAAACACGCTGCTCAGAGGTGACCTTTGCCTAACATACAAGGCCATGTCAAACCCAGATTTGATGAATATGCTTCACCTCAAAAATCTAGATCCATCAGAGCCACAAGGGCGGGAGACTTAAACCTCGACACGGCTATTAATAGGACGTGCTGGAGGGATAGATTCATCACCCAAAGACTCCCTATGCTGTGCAACAAAATCCCGGTACATGTGAGGCAGAGCACCTCGCTGGCCTTGTTCAAGAGAAATCTTGACCAATGGATGGGAGATCGCAGATATACCCCAGGAATTACCTCAGTGTCACTGCTCGACAGAGGCACAGCAAAATAATGGGTATAGTTCCCCATACTAAAGGGGTGGCGTAAGCCACAAAACAATGGGCTAGGCTTATAAATGCCCTCGGGCAGATAGCCTAGTATGAACCTATGAACCTATGGTCATAGTCATAACGGAATCTTTTTCTTCTGTTACGCATCAGGTTAGCGTTTCTCTTTCGAGTATGTTTGACTTTTGTTGGTTGATAAAGTGGCAAACTCGATCTGAGGACTGGAGGGAGGCAGCAGGGTATTATGGGTAAGGGGGAGGAGCTGAGAGCTCGGATCTTTAGCTTGGAAAGCTGCCGGCTCGGATCCAATACCCACAGGTTTCTGACAAATGAAGTTACCTACTCAGATGAAACGTTATGGTGAGTACATAACTTCTTTTTTTTTTTTTTTTTCAAAGATCTGTTTGTTTTATAATAGATTTGAATGTGTTTGAGCCTGTCCCATAAAATTTCTTGACAGTTGTTGAATGTGTATTTTTTATTGGTTTTATTGTAAACTTTATTTTCATTTAAGTTTACCCTGTTTATTTTTTTATTGATAATGAATTTATAAATTATTTTTAGGGGCTGGGGCAATTGTGTGAGTAAACAATACATTTTTAATATTTACCCTTTACAGACTGTTGCTGATATTTTTTAAATGTTTCTTTCTCGCCTTAACATCGGAACAGGTTGCAGAGTTCCTAGGTTCTTCCTTTCCCCAGACAAGAAAAATACAATTTTGAGACACTCTTTGCTAGTGCAGCAGGCTGCTGCTTTGTTTCAGTCACAAAAGGGTGACCCTACAGTGGTCATTTTAGGATCCTCAGACCACTCCTATTCATTTAATTCCTATGGTGTAGTCCTTCAGGCACCACGGAATGGGCACCACGGAATGGGGGCTAGACACATATTTTGTGACAATGAGAGAACCACACTTGTTGGTCTTGAAGGGAGGACTAACCTAGTATGCCTTTTCCCTAGGGTGGTGTCCCTGACAGAAGTTGGTCTGCTTCAGTGGGTGATCCTATTAAATGTTTAACATTCTGCTTTTTTTTGGTTTCTTTTCTTCTTCCCCTATCACTTTTATCTTAGATAGGAAAGCTTTACTGGGCTTAGCTCAAGCTCTTAACCTTTCTCTTTCTGGTTATAGTGTTAAGAGAAAAATACATTCATCAGTTTCTGAAGATTCCCTGTGCGATAAACAAATAGAATTAGACAGCATATCTTTCAACATCTTAGGACAAGAAATCTGGACAAAGCCTAACATAATGGAGGGATAAAGACCTAAAAATAGGGACAGATTTTAAATATTGCTCTTATAAACTTTAAGTTGCCAGAATAGCAGGATTTGTGTTAGCATGCATTTTTCTGAAGGATATGAAGTCTGAAACTCAAAAGTGTGTCATTATTCAGTGACTTTAATCCTCAGTGATTTGCCATAAAAACATAAGATTTTTTTTGATGAACAGTTCAAAAATTGTTTGTTTGTGTCTTTGAGGCAAACATCTGGGCATTCTGTGACATTATGGACAGTTGAGAGGTATGCTCCTCAGGCTGCAGATTCTGACTCTGAGGAAAGCATTTTTACTAACTTCCCTCAGAAGAGTTTTCTTTTTTAAAACCTTATCTAGTGTGTGGAATGAAAGAATAAATGAAATTATGTTTATTGGTAAATGGAGTTTAGCAACAGTATTAAGAAAAGTCAGTTGGTTATGGAAAAAGGATTGGGGGCTTAATAGGGATGCAAATTCAGTATGATTGTAAAGGATGATGGGGAAAAAATGGTTGTGGATGGATGGATGGCTCTTAAGTGAATTGATATTTTCAGATGGAACAATGTAATACCAGTTTCTTTGAAAAAATATTTTGATTGTATTGCAACTTGAATGTCCTCATCCTACTGCTGTTCCTCCTGTACTTCCAGCTTTGAAGGGTGTTATTACTGCCTGCATATGCTTGACAACCATCCTGGAGCCTCTAAGAAGGCAGATAGACTGTGTAAGGTTAATCAGTCTTACAGGACAGTCTACCAAGTCCGAATGACTCTATACAAATGGTAATCCCTCTCGCACTCTGGCAATCCTTTAATTCTTCCTCAAAATCTGGTTCTCCCTTTCTCTATTTGGCAACAGATAATCTCGGACAGATGGGTTCTGAGATTATCTGTCAGGAATATAGATGGAAGCGGGAGTCCATTTTTCCTCTTCCAAATCAAACTTGTCAAATTCCAGTAGCCACAGATTTCAAGCATTAAGATTTTCTGTCTCTGAATTACATTTTCAGATAGTTGTCATATTGATCACTGCTGGCTATATGGGTTATATTCTCCATAGGATACAACAGCTTCGAAAGCTTCAGAGCAATTTCCACATGCCCAAGCAGTCAAGTTAACTCAAGCTGAGCTGACTAAAAAGACAAGTTTGGGTGACAAGCCCCTCAGAGCTTTCCTGCTACCAAAGAGTTTGCTCTTCTGGGACTTTTGAGGATTGATTGTTTGCTTGTGCTGTTCTTTTGCTGAGCAACTATGTTCCCTTTGGGGGAAAATTTTATTTAATAATTTCAATTTCAGAAAAGTTATTTTTAAGTTAGGAGTTTGTGCTTTGACGGATTGTCTTGAACACTCTTTTTTTTCTGTGACTTTAAAGGTTGTTTAAAGTTATTGAAAACCACTTTTAATTAATAAATTCTGTTTACTTTTTGGGACTGACGATGCATTCCAGATTGTTTTTTTACTGTGTTTTTATGTGAAAAAAGTGACTTTTAAAGGCTTAAATTTTACTGGGTTTTACTGCTTGTTTTCCCTGAGAAAGAAGCACCATTTTCATATTGTCCATGGAACAAACTGTTGGTCCCATACTTGGTCCTTCTCCAAGCTTCAAAAAGAAAAAGTTAAGCAAGCAGCCTTTGCTACCACAGCAGGCAAGCAGTTTGCCTCAGCTGTAGGTGGGTGACTCTGCTGTGACCACTAATTGTACCTTAGACCACTCATCGTTTACCCTAGATCCCTTTGGTGTAGCACCTACAGCCACTATTGACAAGGGGTTAGCCACATCCTCTGTGGCTGTTGGGATTCCCTCAGTGGGCAGTCTTGTCAGTCCTGGGAGAGAGAACAAGGAAGGCTTCCCTGTTGTGTCAGAATGTTGTGCCCATCCCTGGGGAAGCTTCTGCCACCATTGATAACACTTTTGACGCCATTTTTTCCTTTCAAAAGATAACTGAAAACTGAACTATATATATATATATATATATATATATATATATATATATATATATATATATATATATATATTCCTATGCAAATTTCCTTAGGCAGGTATAGTTTACTAGGTCTGGCGCAGGGTTTAATTTAGGCTATTGATCCTCCTCATAAAGTAGTTTCTGGTAAAAGAAAGAGTGGATCTCTCTTTTCTGAAGAGATTCAAGATTTTTAATCTGAACAGGAAGGTGAAGGAAAAGATGCAAGTTTTTTTCCTCAAACTTCTGATTCCGACTCAGAGGAGAGCTCAGTTTCTGAATCTCCCTGTAGGGGTTTCTTTTGAGATTATTTTCAGAAAGTGCCAGCATTTTCAGTGGGAGAACATTGAGGTATCTTAGTTCCTCAGAAAATACTTGAGCTGTTACAGGAGGAATTTCCAGAACCTTCACACATTTCTCCAGATGGAATGTGTAAAGTTCCTCAGTCTTATAAGATTTTATACACTCTTCCCAAACCTGACCCAGCAGCTCTAACTTTAGTTGATCCTGCTGCTGCTAAACATTTAGGCAATTCCAATAGTACTCTTTTCAGATAAGGATGGGAAGATGAAGTATGGGGAAAAGTATATGCTTCTGCAATTCTGAGTTTCAGAATTTTGCATTGTTAGGCTCGTATGTTAAGCTTGTTCTGGCTAATTCTGAAAATATGAGGAATGTTTTGTCTGCATTTTCTTCTTGAGGAAAAATTTGCTTTCAATAATGTAGTTACCTGTATTTTACAAGTCATTACTTGTTGTTTGCAGTGTGTATATGACTTAGTTGGTACTTCAAGGGTTATAGATAGTGGTACTGTTTTGTTGAGGTTTGCCTGGCTGCAATCTCAGAACCTTACAGATGTTAAAAATAAGAGTTTAAGCTCTCATTGCATAGCAGTTTAAATTTTGGCACCTCTGCTGCAGAGGTGATCAAAAATGCGATAGAATGCCTAAGGTGATAGAGAATTTCTAATTTGCAGCCCATTTTCCTGATTTTCTAAGGGATTCTGTAACTTCTCATCTAATTTTGGCAAAAACAAACTAAACAAACTCAACAAAATGCAGATATATAGACATTTTAGAAGAAAAATGGCAAGGGGGTCCAAAAATCCTTCTGTGGAACACCAGTCCAGTTGCTTATTTAAGAGAGGCAGGTGATAAAGACTTTGATATTTCCTGAAACAACTTGAAGGGGTCTTGGGGACCAAAGATGATTCAGAGATTTGAGTGCCTTGATCAGGATAAACATCTCATTTATATTTATGTGCTTGTGGCTGTCCTTAGTGTCCCACACACCTTAATCTTTTATCCATCCTAAAAATGCTCCCCTGGCTGGTAAGATTCTGCTGTAGGGCTCCAAGCAAGAAGGCCTGGAAGACTGATGTCTTTTCTTTGGACAAGAATGTCCCTGTATGCGTTACCACCTGTTCCACTGATATCCAGGGTACTTCTGAAGACTCGGAAGGAATCCCCCAAGGTCATAGTGGTGACTCCCTTAGGGCCCAGGCACCTGTGGTTCTCCCTTCTTTTGGAAATGGCCAGGGGAGTTACCACAAGCATCCTTGCAGACTGGATCTTCTCACACAAGGACAGCAGTGTTTGATACACCCCAACCTCAATCAACTTTGACTGCCTAGATGATAAGGTCTTAATACCCTTTAGGCACCTGTTTATTGAAGCAGGTGCTAATGGAGTCAACAAACCCTTCTTCTAGAAACTATATACATATATATATATATATATATATATATATATATATATATATATATATGTGTGTATTAGCAAATGAAAAAAGGTTTTCTAGTTAGTACCAGCAAGATAACCAGCACCCTTTCAAGTCTAGTTGTTCTCTGTTTTTACAGTATTTGTGTGAGTTACTATAGTATGACCTTTCTTATTCTTATATCAAGGTTCATTTTTCGGCCATTTCAGCATGTTTGCCCATGGATCCTCCTCTTTCAATGCAGTCTCATGTCAAAATGTTTTAGAAAGGGGTTTTGCTTAACAGGCCTCCAAGAAAAACAACAGCCCCTCCTTGGGATCTTAATTTTGTGTTAGTGAAGCTAGCATTAGTTCCATTTGAACTAGGTAACTTGGCTATCTAGTGGTTCTTAACATAGCAGACAGTTTTACTGATTGCTGTGACCTCTTTAAGAAGGGTGTCTGAGTTGTAAGCTCTTATGGTGAGTCAACCCCATCTCCTTTTCCACAGAGGCAGGTTTTTTTTTTTGAGAACTAATCCTTCTTTTATGCCTAAAGTGCTATCTGAGTTTATTTTAAACCAAAGTATTTCCCATTCTCTTTCTTGAGCCTAAAAATGTAGGAGAAAGGATATTCATACCTTGGGTGTTAACATACAACTCTGGTACTATTTTGACAGAACTAAGGCTTTCAGTTCTTCGGATCAATTGTTCATTTCTTGTGAAGCTAAGAAAAAGGGACAACCTGTGTCAAAACGGTCTTTTTCCATGTAGTTGTCTAAGGCTTTTAACTTTTGCTAAACTCACCACAACAAAACTATTCAGGCAGGGTTAAAGCCCACTCTACCAGGCTCTGGCTTAATTTTTACCTTTTTGGAAAGGCTTGGATTCTAGAAGCTGCATCTTGGATCTTCTGTTCTTATTTTTATGAAGCACTATAAACTTGTTTCCTTCTCTGGGTCTAGATCAGGCTTTGCTCGGACCATTCTCTAGGGGCCTCTGGTCTGTTCTTATTCCACCTCCCAAATATAGTAAGTTTGGTTAATCTTCCGATATAGCCAAGGCTACTGCAGCAGTGATATATTTGCTGGACATAGTGCAGCCGTGTAAGTAAACTCTCCATAACATAACCACAACTGTAGATGTTCAAATGATCACTGCTGTAGTAGTCATTCACTCCCTCCATCCCCCTTGTTTTTTGGTATGTAGTTTGTCAGGGTGTGGACATTTATTTTTTTCTACTATCGTTATCCTTTTAGGGTCAGCCAACCTCTCTCTTTTGGCATGAAAGCTCTAAAGGGCTTGTCACCAAAACCTGTCTTTTTAGTCCGCTCATCTCAAGCTAACTGAAAGTTTGGGTGTGTGGAATGTGCCCTGAAGCTTTGCAGGCTGGCCTGCTGCTGTATCCTATGCAGTATATTACCCATGTAGCTAAGGCTATTGCAGCAATAATCTTTTGAAAATCCACTGTTTTCATAAGTTTACTGACACAGCTGTACTTTCTCTGGATTACCCTTTGCATTATCAGCTTCTGAAAGGGGTATTCACAAAGTGTCTGACTCCAGTGATAGCCTATTGCAGACTGCAAAATAGTTACATTTTTCTTTCTTTTATATTGCTTATCTTTGCAGAGTCTTTTTTGAAGTGTCAGGAATCAATCTCTGTGGTAAGATATCTCCTTTGCAAACTGTGTTTCCAGAAAAACATTCAAAATCTGTCTAATTCCATCCCACAGAGTAGTATTCTTGGGGTCTCTCCTGGATACAGCCATTCAAAGAGCTTTTTCCCCACAGGAAAAAAAAGTAGCTTTATACTGCTTATTATATTGCATTATCTTTTGGTTAATCTCTTCCCTCATATCCTTAGCTGTCACAACAGAATTCTTTTTTTAATCTATAGATTTACATACTTCATCTTATGTTCCCAGTAAGTGGGTGCGTAGTTTTATCTTCATTAACTTGATATCAGAAAAAAACATATGAAACTGTCTCAAATGTTCCAAAAGACCAAGATGTCCTTTTCTTGGCCTATTTTTTTTCTTGCAAAGCCATGTATGACTTCTGTTACTCTATCCACTGAAGTTTATACTTTATAGTCATAGGTTGGTACTAGGCTGTCTGCCCTAGGGCCTATACAAGCCTACCCATAACAATTCCCTGGGTATTTCTTCCCACAATATTTACTTCCCTGGACCCCTTTCTAGCAGGGCAACTGACATGATCCCCAGCGTGAATTTCCTATCTCCCATTCAATCATCAAGGTTCCTTTTGAAGAGGGCCAAGGAGGTGCTCTGCTTGACATGTATGCACAGTCTATTCCAGAGTATGGGGAGTCTCTGGGTCAGGAACCTATACCTCCAGCATGTTTTGTTCATTGTGATGACAAGGTTTAGATCCCTGGAGCGTGTGGCTCTGAGGGATTGGGATTTCTTTAAGTGGAGCAGGTCCAACAGGTCAGGGTTTGACATGGCCTTGTATGTTAAGCAGAGATCGCCTTTGAGTAGACGATATGCCACAGAGTATAGCTGGAGTTTTTTTAGGCGGTCAGCATAGGGCATCTGCTTTAGGCCTGTGATTCTTTTAGTGAGGTATTTCTGCGACCTTTCCAGCTGTTGCAGATGTCTTGTGAGGTACATACCAAACAGGGCGTTGTACTCTATAACGGGTCTAATGAGGAATGAGTACAGTGGGGCAATGACCACTTTTTTCTGGATGAAAAGCCCTTAGTGATGAGGTGTGCCTCATAGAAGAATTTCTTGACTGTTGTGGCGATGTGGTTATTGAAGGTGTCCACCTGTGTCCTTAAGTCTCTCATCACACTTTCGGTGTTTAGTGTAGTGCCACCTATGTGGTAATTCATGGGTACATTGTTTTGCCCAAAGGGGATAACTATACATTTCTTGGCATTAAGCTTGAGCCCATGGCTCTAGCACCAAGCATCTGTAAGGCCCTTTTGTAGAATATCCACATCATTTGGGGATTCAATAATGGCTCCCATTTATCCACTTATTTCAATGTTCTTGGTCTTCATAATCATCTGCATCTCCCAGCATGAGTCTGGTTTAAATCCAAGGTACTCAGGACTCTGCTAATCAGCTGCTGAGTTTTTTTTCTCTCTCAAACATTTTCCTTTGGAACAATGGAAAATCTTTCGGTAGCAAAATCCCTTTATTGGCTTTGTTGTCAGAAGAATGAGAAGCAGAGTCCCTCCCTCTTCTTTTTGGCTCATTCTTAGTTGGATACAGTTTTTTCCTCTCTAGATGTTCTGCATCAAAAAATGTCTCATCTTCCAGGAAAAAAATATTCTGAAGGCAGCTGGATGCAGCAGTTCTAATTTCACACCTGCCTCTCGACATTCCGATTGCTTGGATAAAACTTGCTTCTCTTCTGTGTGGTTTACAGTGAATTATCATTTTCCACAAACACTCCAGTGTTTCCAGTTTTTGATAATTTTCCTTTCTACCACAGTTTTATCACAAACAACTATTTCTGCTGTTTGATTGCATCTTTACTAATGTAGGTCTTGGCTGCTTTCTCTTGGCCAGGTTTGTAGCATACACACAATTTGTTCATTCAGCTGACAAATGGAATACCAGTCTAGTTGCTTATTTGTACTTGCCAGTTTCTCAGGTACAGCAGAAGGTCTCAGGTTTTCTCTGTATGTTTTGTCTTTTAACTCTGGTATTTTTGTTTTGAAACTGCGCTTCTTGAGAAGCTTCATGCTCAGTCAAACTTTCCTTCATTTCAACCTCTTATTTATTGTTTTTTGCAGTTTTATCAGTTCATTTTAATAGCTAGTTAAAACTATTTTTCCACCCTTTTATTTGAGTTGATATATTCCTTCAGTGTTTTATGTATTCAAAATATATCTGAATGCATTTCATTTACTTTTTTTTCTAAATTTATTGGAAGCTATCTCCTCTTCCAAAGTTGAAACCTGAAGTGTATTTTGTTGAACAGTGGCAGGGTTTCCCAGCCAGAGTTTTCTCTTCTGCCTTTGATTTCTCTCAGGTTCTCTAAAGTTCTTCTTTGCT